>NC_090656.1:252320142-252590142 GCF_040937935.1 Hyperolius riggenbachi
AAAACACCCTCATGTATTTGATCTGATGAAGGCAGTGATTGCCAAAACGCGTCATCACGCTAGAGGCATGTCGTTTACCAGGACACGCCCCCTCCTGTGAGTGAGCCTTCCTGACCATCGGACGCCACGCTGCTGGCCACAGCCTGGCAGCAGTTCACCAGCAGGGAGATGGGAGACGGATCCTGACTTTGAGATATGCGAAAACTTCTTTTAATCTTGTAAGTAGATACTTACCTTGTGTCAACAATAAAACTTTCGTCTGGTAATGCACCATTGAGCGCTCTGTCTTTGTTTTAGATTGTTCCTGTGTTAGAGCGGCTCAGGGAGCCAGACTTTGAATCGTGGTGGATTAGTATTGTTTTGATTGGAGCGCTGGACATTAGTTTTTTCATTAGATAGATCCCTCTACTTTAGGGCTCTTTTCCACTATGAAATGCGATTGCGATCGAGTTTTAATTTCCACCATGCGATTGCGATTTTGATTGAGCTACTATACTCATTATAGTCCAGCTCAATCGCATACAAAACGCGGCAGGACGACGATTGCGCTTTGACCAAAATCGCATCCCAATCGGATCGCACTAATGGAAATTGCTGCTGCAGTTACCATGAGTTTAATGTACCTTGCGATTAGAATCAAATCGCAAATCGCAGGCTAGTGGAAAAAGGCCCTTAGGCCTTCCCCTTTGTCCTAAGACCAAATTGCACAACTACTAGATATCCTAAAAACACACGGCCTCTAGGTATGAGATATTGCATACTACCCACCTCTTTTTTTTCTCCCCCATTCCTTTAGATTGTAAGCTCACAAGGGCAGGGCTCTCTCCTCCTTTTGTGTATTGGAAATCATTATACATTTTATTCATCATGTTACGTTTATCACTGTCATTACCAATTCTGTATCTTGTACATTGGTGTATACCATGTGTCTGTATTATTATGTACCCCATGTTAGTTTCTCGCTTTGGAATATGTTGGCGCTTTATAAATCAATAATAATAATCCCGCTTTGATCCAATCTGATCAGAGAGGGAACTATTGCCTGCCCATATACTGCACACAGATTTCCAATCGTCCTGCTGCCGCCCCCGGAGTGTATATGTGCTCCAATAGTGCAGTATCAAAGGCTCACCTGTCACATCGGTGCAAATCCTGGCCTCCTCCGGTGTCCTGCGTCACCGTGAGTGCCTGTACCATGTGACTCTGGAGCGTGTAGTGATGTCACTGCAAGCGCGGTGATACTGGAGAAGGCCAGGATTTCCACCGGTGTGACAGGTGCACACGAGCTTGGGGACACACATAGATACACTGGGAGAGGGGAGGGGGGGCAGACCAAGTATTTATCGGTCGTCGGGATATCGAACATCGTTACTGCTGCGCACCCGATTGAGCCTTTACAGCTGAGATTTTCCTGCATTCCCGATTATTATTATTATTATTATTATTAATATATAGAGCGCCAAAAATAATTACAAGCCCTTATGTGCTAAAATAACAGTAATATACCCTCATGACATACATATTCAAAAAATTCTTTAAGTCCCTAAGGCAGCTATTTATGTATTTTTGTAAAAAAAAAAAAAAAGTCACAGTTTTTTTCTTAAAGTGTTTGGTATCTATGAGGGAGGGGCTTTAGAAAGGGTTAATAACTATAGTGATTTCTTTTAAATATATTTAATTGTAATTTTACTCTTTGGCCACAAGATGATGCTACAAACACTATCATGGGTTACCAGGAGGCGTTCAATATTTACTTTTGTTATTATGAATGAACATTCATAACATGACAGCTGCAGGGGGCCGATAGAAGCCCCAGGTAAGTGTCAGACTTTATTTTCAACCCCTCACCAGAGAACCCCTTCCTGATTGGAGTCATGTTCCTTCATATACAGGAAGTTTGATTGGCTAAGGGAACACATGTTCCCGTTCACCAATCTCTGAAGTGTAAGTTCCACCACGAATGAGCCGTGGGAGCGCGCACACCCGTAGCTGATTAACAGGACACACCGGTACGTGCTTGTAGCATTAGCAGTGCTCAAACTAGATGTTTTGATGTGTCCAGTTTAAGATAACAGGTTAATATCCCTGTGCCTGGCTCTAGCACACATCTACATTGGATGGCAGGACCTTACTTTCATCAGTATAGCACAATTGAAATATACTTGTTGACCGTGGCACTGGTACTTGGCATGGCGGTCCCGGAGTGCAGTCTTAGTGACCACTGGTCTCCACCAGAGAGCACCACAAAGGGCAATGCTAACCCTATTGGCCACTGGACTACTTTACTGCCAATGGTCACCAGGATGCAGCCCCTGGGAACACCTTACCGGAGATGGAGAGAACAGAAATGCAAGGATGGGCCCAGCACACGCATGACTCCTCCAAGGCCAAAGATGTGCACCTGGAAATGTGCAAATGTCTAAAGGTAATGTAACAGTGGTGCCCTAGGAGGAGAACAGCGCCCATGTCTTCTCCTGGCAAACGCCCACTCTGCTGCATAGCATAACCAGATGCCAGAGGAGGAACGGGCTGCATCAAGGATTCAGAGGGCAATAAGCCGGGGCATCATCAAACCCGAGAGAACTTGGCAAACTCTCCATTCCCATATCATTGTAGCATCACCCCAGGTGCACATCAGCAGGCATACTATCACCTAGCAGTCCTCTAGCCCAGTGATCTGCAAACTTGGCTTAAGGAACTACAAGTCCCACAATGCATTGCAGGAGTCTGACAGCCACAGTCATGATTCATAAAGGCAAATGCATTGTGGGACTTGAAGTTCATTAACAGCTGGAGAGTCGAGTTTGCAGATCACTGCTCTAGCCCATCAGCATTCTGCGTCTGCATAATTCCTGACCCCAGAGGTGGATCAGGCACCACCACCTTTGACACAGGACTCTGTTCCTTGCTGGAGTCACAACCTATTCAGTAAGGAGTCCTTGGGCAAGAATGTCTAATGCTTCAGGATTGCTTGGCGATACTGAGCGCGTCCTTAGTGGCTGCAGCTCTCAAGGGTTTGGGGTCTGACAAGATGCACAAGGTGAGGAAGGGTGAGAACACACATCCATATTTGATGGCATTGTTACCACCTCCATGTAGTATGAGAGGTTACTGATCCAATCTGTTCATAGTATTCAAAATCTGTTGGCCCTTACACTATTTTGAAGTGATAAAATTGGCCAATCGAAATTGGATGTGTGCATCAGGAGCTTACTGCGCAGGAGCAGTACAAGAAAACTTCGTACTGCGCAGTGAGCGCCCTATGACGCACGCGGGAGCGAGCACTATTCATCTAGTTAGAGGAATATTAGACCGGGACCGGCGGCGGGGAACGGAGGATCGGAGGAGGACGGCGCGGGACATGACAGCTGCAGGGGGCCGATAGAAGCCCCAGGTAAGTGTCAGATTTTATTTTCAAAAGAGAACCCCTTCAAGAGAGTTTAGCCTGTCTAATTCCCCCTCATCTGTGATTAATCACAAGTTGTAATTTGATCTATCAGCTGTGACAGCTGGCTGCCACGGCAGAGCAGCTAATTTGTAAACACAGGACGTTAACCCTATGCCTCCATGAAAGCAGGAAGTAGACACACTGCAGATGTATTGCAGGATTTGTATCAGCTGTAACAAAGAAATGTTTTTTCTTTAAAGGTTATTATGCTGTTGCTTATCTTTTAGAGCAGAGAGGAAGTTCTGAGTTCAGGTCCACTTTAAGTATGCTGCTGTCAGATGTCAGCAAACTCAGTAGGGGGTCAGATAGCACTAGCAGAAGCTGAACTGTACATAGAATGGCGGTTGATACAGCATTATTCATAAAACCATTTATGAGCCAGCTAGAACTATGCCAAATATAGGATTGTTAATTTATGGCATTGTTAATAGAGGAAGTATTGATGCAATAAGAATAAGGAAGGTGTGTCCATCCAAGGGCCATAAACCATGTTAACAACTTCCTCTCCCACCTGCTCCTGGGCTGGAAATACAGCTCGGGCATGGTCAGGAAGTGGGTGTGGTTTCAGGTGCAATTTATGCCCTAAATAATGCTGCCCTTATTTATTGTATAGCATAAGCAGATGTTGATGTTTAGCGGTCACAAATTTTGTGATGTAGTGCGCATGCGCAGAGCGCTCCCGGCCAGGGCTGTGGAGTCGGTACAAAAATCATCTGACTCCTCAGTTTATGAAACCACCGACTCCGACTCCAGGTACCCAAAATTGCTCTGACTGACGTCTAATTTTTACAAAGACTATGGATTTGGTTCAAAAATCATCTGACTCCAACTCCTCAGTTTATTGTAACCACCAACTCTGACTCCAGGTACCCAAAATTTCTCTGACTCCGACTCCTCGGCTTTCAGGTGCGCAGTCAAAGACGTACTCCGCCAGGACAGCGCCTGCGCACTAGTCAGTGTTGGACTGGGAGGTGGAAATGCAGTCGAAAATCCACTTGCTGGCCAAGCAGCAGTCAGGCCTCTTTCGCAGTGGGACATTAAAGTCGCACGTTATAAAAAATGATAACGCAGAGTAACGCACAGCAATACAAAGTCTGTGCGACGCTCACAGTGCACACGTTGCGCTGTGTGTAACGTGTAGCAATATTTAGAAAGTGCTGCATGCTGTGCGTCTAGCAATACATTTGCTGCGTTATGTGTGTTGCACATGCTCAGTAATGTTTTGTTTTTTTTAAATGCAACGCATGCGCCGTTTTCATTCCATCAGTATGTGAGGAAAACGGACACAACGCAGTGAAAAATAACGTCCAATTTCATAGCCTACATGCGCTGCGTTAGGGGCACGTTGTGCGACATTAACGTCGCATCAAACGCAACGTCTCACTGTGAAAGAGGCCTGATCAGGTGTTGCTGCTCACAGTGAAGACTTGCTGCAGGTTTGTAATGGGAGTGATAACACATGACTTCTGCTGCTTGGCCAGCAGGTGATTTCCTCCATTTTTCCACCTTCCCAGTCCGCCACTGGCACTAGTCACTGACCTCGCCGACCAGAAAGTAACTTTTTGTGTCCTTTAAGGTTACTTGCACACATGGTGCAGTGCACGTGTTCTGCAGCAAGAGAGGCCGCTGCAGACAATCGCACTGCACCATTTTGTATTTTAGGCACTCTGCGGCAGACTGTGTCAGAAGAGTAATTTGTGTAGGTCCTCCGCCACTCAGTGTCTTATTCCCAGCTGGACAGGAAGTACATCACTGGTTTTCCAACATTCTGCGCTTGGGTAGTGCACAGCTATCGCAGCAATCTATAATAGATCGTCATGGTGCCATTGACTCCAATGCAATCGGGCGGCAAACGGTATCGCTCGGCAACACACTGCAGAGTTTGCGTAAATCGAAGAACTTCTGTCACAACGCACCACGGGTACTCCGGCCAGTCCTATAAAGACTAATGGTCACTACGACGTAGGAGTGGTGGGGGAGAGTACTGTGACATTATGCAATAAAGTGCAAAGGGCCTTGTTCCTGTGGTTAAAAAAAAAGGCAAAAGGGGAGCCTCTGGATAGCCCAGAGGCTTTGAAACCCAAACTGCCCCCCCCCCCCCCGACCTTGCCATTCCAGCATTTGACTCTCTGCAAGCCTTGAGGAATATGTTCTCGCGGCCACAATCGCGTCCATGCACAAGCATGGCAGCTCTCCGCAGGCAGAAGTATGGCCCATGCCTGCGCAGTAGCACAGAGCCGCTTGTGCACGTAAGAAAAGGCCACACACTAATGGCTCTATGGAAATGTGCATACATGGGACATACTTGTGGCTGAGCTCATACATGGGAGCATGGCCAAACATTCTGGGGGGTAGGGTCCTCTTTTACTGTGCAAGCTCTGAGGCTATTATAGTTCACTAATGAGCCATTTAGACTTGTTCAAAATCACCAGCTATTCCACGCAATGTGAAATCCCATTGCAAAACTCAAATGATATATTCCTATAGCCTTGCCACGATTTCGGAAGCATTGTGATTATGCTGCATTTATGCTAGTTACACACTATACAATTTTATTTTAGATTTACCTGTCAGATAGATTTTCTCCATGTCCCCCAAGACCACACAGGCCCCCAAGACCACACTTGGGGGAATCGCACGTGTTTCACGAAAACACACCTAATGCTTTCCTATGGGCATTCGCGGTCAAGTGTTGCAATGTGCGGTTTTCGATGCGCGGTAAAAGTAAAAAAAAACACCACTTTGCTGCTTTTTTTGCTCATGATTCCTATTGCTGGCAGTCAGCTGGCCAGCAGCTGAAGTGCAAAAAATCGTCCACAGAAAACAGCGTCCGTTTTCTGTGGTCTCAAAAGTGATCCCTGCATTACTTTTTTTCGCATGCGATTCCTCATTGAGTATCACTACCTAGCAAGTAAGCCCGCTGTTAAACACACACAGATGCGCGTACTGTGTGTGAGAAATTGTTTGCACTTCCCAGGGACATAAACATGATCCCTGACTTAAGGTGGCCATACATCAGGCAACTTGGCGGGGATCGACCATCCAATTCGATTATTATAATCGAATTGGATGAAAATTGCCGCCAAGTGCATGCCTGACAGATAAAGCGACCAATTCCGGGACAGAAATTGGTCGCTTTGTCTATCGCGCATGCTGCAAGATGTCAGGCTGAAGTTGATTGGTCGGGTGCACGGCGGTACTGGTGCCTAGTGTCTGACGTCAGACATTATGCGCCGACGTCAGGCGCCAGTAGTGTGAACGGACAGCCGCCTGGAGGTTACGGGACACCGCACGGAGGCTGCAACAGGACAGGTAACATATAAATGCACACGGAGGGCCCATTTATACATTGGAGGGCAGCGGCGGTGCGGACGGCGGCGGCTCAGCCGATTCCCTGAAGAGCTCATGCTGAAATCGGACGGGAATTGGCCTGTAGTGTATGGGCAGAATCGACAAGAGGCACATTTATCTCTAATCAGATTCTGCCCATAATCGTCAGGTGTATGGCCATTGGCCACACACGACAGCCAGCAACCAACCAACCAACAACAGGCCACTACTATGCTTCTTATGCAGTGTAACATGGCAGCTTCTGTGCTCCTGCCCTGATTGCCCTCAATGGAAGATAATACAAGTTTTACATTATCCCCTTCTCTGCATTCCATCTTCCTCTCGGCGCTCGATTGCTCAGCCTGCCTGTGCTGGTGTGACGTCAGCGGCGCTCGGCTACTCAGGCCTGCCAGAGACGCCGCCCTGTGATTGGCTCGCTGCGATCCTAGCTGGCTGCTCATCGATGCACTCGGGTATCCGGTGCGCTCGGCTGGCTATTGGCTTGGTCTGGCGGCGGCCATTGTCCCGGATGGTAGCAGTTCTCGGTACGTCTGTTCAAACGCCGCCTCTCCTCTATTCCCCGCCGGACTCCCGCAGCTCCCCGGCCCGCCCGTAACCCGCTGCGGCCCTCACCGTCACCAGGAGGAACCAGGCCGGAGAAGAGGCCTGCACCGCCCGAGAGGTGACTGACTGACTGCGGGGATGTGCCGGGAGCAGGGGAGGGAGGACGGGGGATTCTATCTGCCTGTCCTGGGGGGAGTCTGTCTGCTTGTCCGGGAGGGGGGATATCTGTCTGTCCTGGAGGGGGGGGATATCTGCCTGTCCTGGAGGGGGGGGGGGGATATCTGCCTGTCCTGGAGGGGGGGATATCTGCCTGTCCTGGAGGGGGGGGGGATATCTGCCTGTCCTGGAAGGGGGGGGGGATATCTGCCTGTCCTGGGGGGAGTCTGTCTGCCTGCCTGTCCTGGAGGGAGGGGGGGGGGATATCTGCCTGTCCTGGAGGCGGGGGGGATATCTGCCTGTCCTGGAGGGGGGGGGGGGGGTATCTGCCTGTCCTGGGGGGGGGGGATATCTGCCTGTCCTGGAGGGGGGGGGCTATCTGCCTGTCCTGGAGGGGGGGGCTATCTGCCTGTCCTGGAGGGGGAGGGGGATATCTGCCTGTCCTGGGGGGGGGGGGGATATCTGCCTGTCCTAGAGGGGGAGGGGATATCTGCCTGTCCTGGAGGGGGGGGGATATCTGCCTGTCCTGGAGGGGGGGGGGGGATATCTGCCTGTCCTGGAGGGGGGGGGGATATCTGCCTGTCCTGGAGGGGGGGGATATCTGCCTGTATTGGAGGGAGGGGGGATATCTGCCTGTATTGGAGGGAGGGGGGATATCTGCCTGTCCTGGAGGGAGGGGGGATATCTGCCTGTCCTGGAGGGAGGGGGGATATCTGCCTGTCCTGGAGGGAGGGGGGATATCTGCCTGTCCTGGAGGGAGGGGGGATATCTGCCTGTCCTGGAGGGAGGGGGGATATCTGCCTGTCCTGGAGGGGGGAGAGGGGGGATATCTGCCTGTCCTGGAGGGGGGAGAGGGGGGATATCTGCCTGTCCTGGAGGGGGGGGAGGGGGGATATCTGCCTGTCCTGGAGGGGGGGGAGGGGGGATATCTGCCTATCCTGGAAGGGGGGGGGGGCTATCTGCCTATCCTGGAAGGGGGGGGGGGCTATCTGCGTGTCCTGGAGGGGTGGTTCTATCTGCGTGTCCTGGAGGGGTGGTTCTATCTGCCTGTCCTGGAGGGGGAGGGACTATCTGCCTGCCCTGGAGGGGGGACTGGCGCTTTCTACCTGCCATGCATTGGGGGTGGCTTTATGTACCTGAAACAAAACAGAGGAGGATGCTCAGTAGTGTACTATCGCTTTATTGTAAAATCACACAATTTAAAAAGCACTTACTGGATATCAGAAAGTGGTACGCTTATAAATGGGCATAAGCCCTGGACTTGTCTGCGGGGGAAGCCTTCCTGCTGCTGTGCCGGTCCGTTGGATGGAGGTGGGACACAAGCTGGAGACCCCTGCCGGACTTCCGTGTGCCATGTACTGGAGGACATTGTAACACCTTTTCATTTGTTAGTTTTCTTCTGTGCATACTGGTGCATTGTTTTTGTTCTGATGCGTTGGTGTGCGTTTTGTAGTTTTCTTGTGCACCACAGGAAACCCCAGGCGTTTAAAGCAAAACTGAAGTGAAAAGAAAAAAAACTGATATGAGGAATTGTATGTGTAGTACAGATGATGAATAGAACATTAGTAGCAAAGAGAAGTCTCATATTTTTATTTTCAGTTACACAACTTTTTTTTTTCTCTTTTCTTACAACATTGCATCATTCTGTCGTATTTGCGGTTTACAAACCCTTTATATTTTAACCTCTTGAGGACCGCGGTTTTAAACCCCCCTAGTGACCAGGCCATTTTTTTTTTTTGTACAAAATGGGCCACTGCAGCTTAAAGGGCTCGCTGCAGGGCCGCACAACTCAGCACACAAGTGTTCTCCCCCCCCCCCCCTTTTCTCACCAACAGAGCTTTCTGTTGGTGGGGTCTGATCGCTTCCCCAGTGTTTTTTTTTTTAAAAATATTTATTGTATCTATTTTTGAATAAATCCCTTTTTTTTTTTTTTTTTTTTTTTTTATAACTCCCTCCGCCAGCCAATCAGCGTGATCGGCTGTCATAGGCTTCAGCCTATGACAGCGGATCACTTTTCTGCCTGCCAGAGGGGAAAGCAGTGTCACACGGCTGTCCCAAGTACATCGCTGCTGTTGGTCGCATTGCAGTACAATCTTAATTGGCAGCGGTTTCGCCGTCTAACAGTCTCCTAGCGGCGATTACCGCTGGGAGGCTGATGGGGTGTAGCTCCGTCATTCATGCGGTGATTCACGCGACATCCCCTGCAGTCTCCATTCACACGAACGGTGTGGAGTGGTCCTGGAGCTGCCACGCTGCTCGCGCCAATCGGCCTGGAGCAGTCGTTAGGGCGGGTTTCCACTTGTGAAGTGATGCGAGTGTGGCTACGTAGCCGCATCGCATCACTTCCGCCGCTGGCCGCATCACTTCCGCATCTCCCGATGCCGAAGTGTATTGAGGAGATGGGATGCATCGGCGGGCGGATGCGGCCGTGCGAGAATATGCAGCATGCTGCAGATTTTCGGATCTATGGCATCGCTCCTAGTGGAAACGGGCCCTTAGGCGGTTGTTGTGAAACAGAACAGAAATTTTGATCTTTTTCGTGCATTAAACCTTTAACAAAGCTTTCTATCACTGTTTCTTGGCTACGTGCTTCAGAAAACAGGACTGTCTATAACCGAAGTTTGGTCGGAGAGATCAGAGATGCTGTTTTGCATAGAAAACTGAAATTTCTTAAAGGAAACCAGAGCTCGTTAAAATAAAAAGATTTATACATACCTGGGGCTTCCTCCAGCCTCATCCGCTCAGATCGCTCCCACGCCCGCCGTCCTCCGCTGCCCGCAGCTTTAGTACCGGGTCCCCGTCTGTCAGCCGGCTTTAGTCTACGCAGGAGAAGTGCGCTCTTTGCATATCTCTGCAGCAGCTGTTGGAAAGATACGTAGAGGGCGCACTTCTCTTACGCCAGACTGGCTCCGACTGACAGAAGTGCGGGGACCCGGTACCAAAGCTGCTGGCAGTGGATGATGGCGGCGTGGGAGCGATCTGAGCGGATGGGGCTGGAGGAAGCCCCAGGTGTATGTATAAATCTTTTTCTTTTAGTGAGCTTTGGTACACTTTAACTGCTCCTGTACTGTAAACAATAGGAGACTCATATCTGTGCTGCTAAAGTTCTATTTCTTAGCTGTACTACACATACAATTCATTATGTCATACGTTTTTCATTTCAGGTTGACTTTAAGGCTAAGCTGGAACAAAAACCAAATGGATTTCTTGTCTGTATGTGATTTGATGTGACTGACTATAATGGTAGCGCTGAAATGTGCAGTTTGTCACGCTGTGCAATTTCTGAGCACATTGGATGGAACTGCACAAGCGGAAACCGCAATACAGGCTTTCTGTGAGAAAGGGGATGGCCTTGTAAACCGTAAAACATGTATAGTATTTTCCTCGTTCCGGCTATGTACACAGAGAGGTACAATTTGGACTGCTTGCCAGTTGGGTATAAAGCTAAGTACACATGCTAGACAAAAGTTATGCTGTGCAAATGAAAGACATCTGTGAATGGTGCGACACGCAGCGATTCTGTAGTGACACAACAGTGCACAGTCTGCGAGAACAGGCCTTTGTGACTTAGCTAGATTTGTACACGTTATCACTTAAAGGGGCACTATGGCGAAAAATTGTAAAATTTAAAATATGTGCAAACATAGACAAATAAGAAGTATGTTTTGTCCAGAGTAAAATGATCCATAAATTACATTTCTCCTATGTTGCTGTCACTCACAGTAGGTTGTAGAAATCTGTCAGAAGTGACAGGTTTTGGACTAGTCCATCTCTTCATAGGGGATTCTCAGCAAGGCATTTATTTTATCCTAAAACAATGATGCTGGCCAGCTTCCCTGCTCGCTACACAGGTTTTTGGCAGCTGGACAGAGCAACTGCCATTCACTAAGTGCTTTTGAAAATAAACACATCCCTGGGAATCCCCTATGAAGAGATGACCTAGTCCAAAACCTGTCAGTTCTGTCAGATTTCTACTAGCTACCGTAAGTGACAGCAACATAGGGAAAAATAAATTACAATTTTTCGCCATAGTGCCCCTTTAAGGCTTGGGACCCACTAGCGGCGCTTTTCTGAGCGCTTGTGATTTGAAAAGCTCTTGCTAATGCAGTGCTATAGGGATTTTCTAAAAATCACATCCTTCAAGCGGGATCGCACCCATAGCATTACTTTAGCAAGAGCTTTTCAAATCGCAAGCGCTTATAAAAGGCTTAGAAAAGCGCTGCTAGTGGGTTTAAGGCCTAAATGATGGTTTTGCCCGAGTGGAAAATTATTATTCTTGCCCCGAGAAATGTTGTTGTTCTTCAACTTTTTGTGACATTTTAGTGAACAGTTGTCTTTAGTCAGCTGTGTTAAAGTGGAGCTGAACTCTTGGACAAGACAAAAAGAGAATGGAGGGAAATGCACCCTGTATGTATTTATAGCTGCTGTATAGGTGGCCAGACTCCTCAGGTAAGGCGTCCCGGTACCTGTAAGGTGAATGGAAAACCAGGAGCCGCATGGTGCAGTATCATTGGGTCATAAATTAGAAGAGGAATCCTGGTTATTGGATACTTACAAAGGTAGGTTGCAGCTTGCAACCACCGTATTCACATGCTGGAGTAATACCCATCCCCGCTCAGCAGTCCAGATCCTCCGGAGTTCGGTCGCTCGCTCTCAGACTTTTCCGTGTTGTAAGGAACTACAATTTTGGAAAAAGAACAATCCCCTTCTGAGGAGGTGACTAGACAAAAAAGTTGTTTTTGAGGCGCCCAGTATGTATGAATGAGCACTGTGTGCTCTGTGCTAGAAAACTTCATAAAACAAGAGGTGTCTTACCTCTTCAGACGATAGCAGCCAAAATATTGTAAAGTAATTTTATTAGTAAAAAAGTAAGCTGTTGACAACGCGTTTCAGGGGGAGCTTCCCCGCATCCTCAGGTCAATAACACGTGGGTGCCTGCCTACTCTACTGCCCACCATGCTCCACATCTTTTGGGCAGGGAGCCAAAGAACGCATTGTCAATGGCTTACTTTTTTACCGATAAAATTCCTCTCCAATATTTTGGCTTCAATTGTCTGTAGGGTAAGGGTAAGACGCCTCTTGTTTTAAAGGGAACCTTAACTGAGAGGAATATGGATGTTTCCTTTTAAACAATACCAGTTGCTTTGCAGTCCTGCTGCTCTCTTTGGCTGCAGTAGTGGCTGAATCACACACCTGAAACAAGCATGCAGCTAATCCAGTCTGACTTCAGTCAGAGCACCTGATCTGCATGCTTGTTCAGGGGCTGTGGCTAAAAGTATTAGTGACACAGGATCAGCAGGAGAGTCAGGCAACTGGTATTATTTTAAAAGGAAAAATCCATATCCTTCTCAGTTTAGGTTCCCTTTAAGATTTTTTTTTCTAGCTATGGAGAACAAATACAACTCATTCATTCATACTGGGCCCCTCCAAAAAAAACCCTTATTTTCGCCTGAGTTTAGCCCGTCTGATTTCCCCCTCATCTGTGACGAGTCCCAAGTGTAATTTGATCTCTCAGCTGTATCGGCCGGCTGCCTCTCGGCAGAGCAGCTAATTTGTAAACAGCGGATGTTAACCCTATGTCTGCTTCCATGAAAGCAGGAAGTAGATACAAAGCAGATTTATTGGAGGATTTGTATCAGCTGTAACAAATGTTTTTCTTTAAAGGTTATTGTGCTGTTGCTTATCTTTTAGAGCAGAGAGGAAGTTCTGAGTTCAGGTGTGCTTTAAGGGTGGGAGAATTGTGAATACAGCAGTCCGCTTGCCCGTTTGTGGGTATGCGGGAGACCCGGCGATTCTTGTTCATGTGCTTGTCGAGATGGTGTGCATTACACTAATACGCTGACAGCTTTGCTGCATAACAGAGACAGGCTGGGATTTGTATCTTCATCTCATAAATGGAAAACTACTCAAAGGCGGCAGCTTCGACGATTGTGATCGGTTTGATGCAGAAATCGATTCACAATCTGTTTGCAGTAAAGGCAGCCATACGATCCCTCTCTGATCAGATTCGATTAGAGAGGGATCTATCTGATGGCAAATCGACCAGTGTATGGCCACCTTAAAGAGACACTGAAGCGAAAAAAAAATATGATATAATGAATTGGTTGTGTACTATGAATAATTACTAGAAGATTAGCAGCAAAGAAAATATTCTCATACTTTTATTTTCAGGTATATAGTGTTTTTTCTAACATTGCATCATTCTATAATATGTGCAGATTACACAACACTCAGCATTCAAAATGAGTCTTTCAGAGCAGTCTGTGAAGTAATGACCTCTCCTCTAGCAGAGAAAAAGTAAATAGTCCAGGAACAGTTGAGATAATAAAAGTCAGATAACAGCCCTCTCCACGACCAACTTAAGGTGGCCATACACTGGTCGATTTGCCATCAGATTCGACCAACAGATAGATCCCTTTCTGATCGAATCTGATCAGAGAGGGATCGTATGGCTACCTTTACAGCAAACAGATTGTGAACCGATTTCAGCCTGAAACCGTTCACAATCTGTTGTGGTGGTGCTGCTGCTGCTCCCCCCGCCCGCATACATTACCTGCTCCGCCGGCGCGACTCCAGTCCCCCGGTCACCGCTGCTCTGTCTGCGCTCTGGTCTCCAGGTCCGGCATGCGCTCTACTGTTTAAACTTCCTGCCGGGCTAGAAGAAGTGAGGCATGCCGGACCTGGAGACCAGAGCGCAGACAGAACAGCGGTGACCGGGGTGAGTCGCGCCGGCGGAGCAGGTAATGTATGCGGGCTCTATTGCGTCGGTCGTCGGGCACTCGAACGCCGCTAGCGATGCGCTCTTTACCCGCGGGCGATCGCCGGTTATTTTCCGCACGGCGCGATCGGCGGGATCGGACGAAATGGATCGAAATTCGGCGTGTAGCGTGAACGATTGGCAGCAGATTCGATCCCAGTGATCGAATCTGCTGTCGAAACGGGCGCAAATCGGGCCAGTATATGGCCAGCTTAAGTCAGAGAGCTTAATGGTTTGTTTGCATAGAGATAACAACTGGAGTTTCTCAACGCTTCCTGCACTGGAAACAATTACACTGATGTATCTGATCTTAATGTTTTATTTCTTAGCTGTACTACACATACAAATCATAATATCATATTTTTTTTTCGCTTCAGTGTCTCTTTAAGTGAAACGCTTTTTATTTACGACTTAGGTTTTTATCCCAAAATTGTGGTAATCTCCAGGTATGTGTGGTACCTCAAAGATTTGAATCAATCGGAAAACTGGATCAGAATGCTCGAATTAAATAAAAAAAATTGTATGGTGTGTTTGGCCACTTTAAGTGTTGAACAGATCAGAGTGCCTGGCAGAGGGTGCAGCGATTGTTCCAAAGCCGTCTTCTGAAACGATCAGTAGCGATTGTGTTGTTGGCTCGTGTACCGAAGAGGCCCTCTGCCTCCACACATGAACAATCTGCTAGATGATGTCCTTTATAGAATACAGGCAGGTAGAAGCGTATACCTTGTGGCCTATATACATTCCTTAGTCACAGCTTATTACATGTAACTAGACCATAGATAAATACACCTCTCATAATCCAGCTAGACAAGGCTAATTAGTGCACAGACACGTCATTACTGACTAATGTATACTCTGTGGTATGCATGCTTCAGTGTAGCGACCCCTGCAGGTGGGAGGAATTAACAAAATAGTTACCAGAAGCGAAATGTGACATGATGAACAAATAGCTATGCTGTGTTCCTTTTTTTTTTTTTTTTCTTTCTCTGCAAGAAAGAGTTAAAAACAAGGTATGCAACTGACCGTTTCTGTCTGGGTTGGAATCTGGTCGGCTTATAGTGTAACCCTCGTTGATAGGGAATCGCAGCCATAAAACGCTTTCCTGGCAGAAAGTGGCTTCTGAGAGCAGGAATGAGATAAAATGGGTCAGAAGTAAATAGATTTTAGCTCTGGCGTACTCCAATGCTCATGTCATTGAGCAGAAGCCGTGAAACAGTAAAAACTTAAAAAGTAGAATTAACAATAAAATAAAACTGTGGGATATCTAAAAAGTCGTTTTTTAGGAGGAGAATAGATACAATTGTTTATCTCATCAGTTTCATTTCACCTTGTGTTTCCTTTAAAAGATGGCTAATGAGATTCTGATTCCAGCTTGGAATTGGGCCAGTAAAATACACTTCGGCTTTGAGCGCACTTGGCGCTTTGTGGAGCTCCGCATTCTTTGTTTCTGGTCCAGTTTCCAGCATACGGTTTTCCACCAAGGTTTGCTTTTTTTTCAAAGTATTTTAAACGTACAAAAATAAATGGAATTAACGTGCTTTTCAAAATTGTGGAAAAAAATTGCAAGCAAATGATGTGCGTTTCTCGAGCGTGCCACTGACTGCAATGAGCAGTGGCATTGTGCGCCTCTAGGGGGCGCTGAATGCAGCATCTGTCGTCTGTTCCTCCGCTTGATCACTGTCATCTTCCATGAGAATATCCCCCAGCATTGTATGGCAGCTGTACTATCGCTCAGAAAGTGTCCCTGGGGTCTGGTGTCAGTAGGAAATGGTGTGTTATGCTAGGTACACACAATACAAGTTTCTGTTACATTTACTTGCCAGATAGTGTTTGTTTGTTAGAACCCCCCCCCCCCCCAACATGTCCAATCTTCTTAATTCCGATCGATTTTCCAATCTATTTTGGTTCACTTCTATGGAAAGTGATCAAAATTAAGATAGAACATGTTGGAAAAAATCGATCTGACAGATAAATCTCACAGAAAATTGTATCGTGTGTATCTAGCATTAAAGGATCTCTGTTGCGAAAATCTTAACATTTTAAAATACATGTAAACATATACAAATAAGGAGTATGTTTCTCCCAGAGTAAAATGAGCCATAAATTACTTTTCTCCTATGTTGCTGTCACTTACAGTAAGTAGTAGAAATCTGACATTACAGACAGGTTTTGGACTAGCCCATCTTCTCATAGGGGGGGTTCTCAGGGTTTTCTTTATCTTTAAAAGCACTTAGTGAATGGCAGTTGCTCCGTCCAACTGCCAACATAGTGTGCAGCGAGCAGGGAGGCTGGCCAGCATCTTTGCATAAATCTTTTTCAGGGAATGTCTTTGTAAAAAATAAAGTCCATGCTGAGAATCCCCCATAAAGAGATGGACTAACCCAAAAGCCTGTCTGTAATGTCAGATTTCTACTACCTACTGTAAGTGACACAGCAACATAGGAGAAAAGTAATTTATGGCTCATTTTACTCCGGAAGAAATGTACTTCTCATTTGTATGCGTTTCAAAGATTTTTGCGACCGTTCCTCTTTAAGGTTAGTACACACGTATAAACAATCTGCCCAACTATCTTCTAAACGTGTCTGTTGGAAGATGGTTGGGCCTGTGTACGACTGGCAAACAACCAGATGACCAACTGATATCAGATTGTTTCCCAGATCCAACTGGTGGATCAATCTGACCAACTATCGTGCAGGTTGGAATGTGTGTACAAGTCTTTTGAACAGCTTTGTTGTTTTTGAATGCAGACGTGTTGGGAAGTGTCAGTTAGCTTACACGCATAGTATTTAAGCGAGTTGGTTGTTTAGTTGGTTGGCGTGTGTGTACATACTTGTCGTGTAAACCACTTGCTGTGCAGTTGGTCACGTTGTGCCGTTGGTTGTGCATTAGGTTGGAGGTGTGTGAGAGCCTTAACATACCTAGAGAGGTCGGAGTCATCAGACGGGTTATTTCACCTTTATTTGGAGATCGCTGGGTGATTGTGACTTTGGGCACCAAAGTGATCTGATTATCTGATGTAGCTGTTAGTGTTACCTGACGTTCTTCTTTACCTCTCTTCGCACAATGATGTAAATCTACCCTAACAAGTTCCAGCAGATCACAGAACACAAAGGTGGATTTATGGTAACATCGTGTCATGGCAAATTACATCCAATGGAATAGACTAGCATGATTCTCATAACTGTGCGTACGTAGCTTAACCACTTAAGGTGCCCATACACTCGTCAGATTGGCAGCAGATAGATAAGAAATGCATCTGATGATCTATCTGATGCGTTTTTAGAACATTTTTTACCAGGATAGAATTCCAATAGATTTCAGTTTGAAATCTATTGAAATTCGATCTGATGGCATTTTTTTGCCATCAGATTTCCATTAAGGCCAATGCAAACTGATTAAGCAATCTCATCAGATCGACCTAAATTTTCCACCCTGCCAGTTCGATGGAAATCCATCGAAATCGGCCATCGATCAGTCGATTGGCCAACTGATTTGCGATCGATCGACCAGAAAATCGGCTGATGTATGGGCCCCTTTAAGCTCAGTCGTTTTCACTTTATGCATCCGAGAAATGTTCACCTCCCATTCATTAGCCTATAACTTCATCACTACTTATCACAATGAACTGATCTGTATCTTGTTTTTTTCCGCCACCAATTAGGCTTTCTTTGGGGGGTACATTTTGTTAAGAGCCACTTTAGTGTAAATGCATTTTAACATTAAGAATAAGAAAAAATTAAAAAAATTCATCATTTCTCAGTTTTCGGCCATTTTAGTTTTAAAATAATACATGCCTCCATAATTAAAACCCATGTATTGTAATTGCCCATTTGTCACGGTTATTTCACCATTTAAATTATGTCCCTATCACAATGTATGGTGACAATATTTTATTTGGAAATAAGAGCATTTTTTCCGTTTTGCATCCATCACTATTTACAAGCTTATAAAAAAAAAAATATAGAAATATTTCATATTTACATAGATATTTAACCTCCCTGGCGGTATGCCGCCGGGAGGCACCGCTCAGGCCCCGCTGGGCCGATTCGCATACTTTTTTTTTTTTTTTAGCTGCGTGCAGTGCCCGATCGTCGCTGCCCCCCCCCCCCACCCCCCACCCCAGTGCGCTGCCTGGCCAATCAGTGCCAGGCAGCGCTGTGGGTTGGATCGGAGTCCCCTTTGACGTCATGACGTCAGTGACGTCATCCCGTCCCGTCGCCATGGCGACGGGGGAAGCCCTCCAGGAGATCCCGTTCTTTGAACTTGATCTCCGATCGCCGCCGGGGCTGGGGCCTCACAGAGGCGCTATTCGTGACCTTGAGACTGTACTGTGTACTCCTGTCTGTTTATTGCCTGAGGAAGCGGGAATATACCCATGAAACGCGTTGCGGTTCTGTTCATGGAGTATGTGAATAAATTGTCTTTATCTTAAGCGACAGCATCGAGTCTATTTCTGAGTGGCCGGTCCACCGCCGCCACCCGAATATTTTAAACATTTTAGCATATTTTATCCTTTTGGCGCCTCTGTACATCTACTTGTCTGGGAGAAATGTACTTCTTATTTGTATGTGTTTTACTTTTTAATATTTTCGTGACAATTCCTCTTTAATGTGGAAAAAAAAATATATAGTAACCTGCCCTATGGAGAGGGAAACCTGTGGATAGTCATTTTTTTTTCTTTTAATAATGTACAGGTGCTGTAGTAATAAAGGCAGCATGCACTATTTCCATCCATTGTAGCCAATAGATGGAGTTTATATACATATTAGACTGGAACGTCACATCCACAGGAATACAGTTTTAAAGCGGTATTGTCACCATAAAAATCAAATTTCAACAGCAACTGGTCTGAGTGTATTAAGTGATAAAGATGTTAATCCTGCATTCAAAACTTGCCAAACTTTTTCTGCTGTTATGGTTTGTAGTTATGACATACTTTAGGAACACTGGCCCTAATGCCAAACTCTGCCAAAGAGTTGCATGCTGGGAGTTATTTTTATCTATAATATATTCCTCCTCTTCCATTTATTTCCCTGTCTAGCTGCTTATCAGAAACCCCCTCTGATTACTTGTGTTTACAAGCAAGGCTGAGGTGACTCAGTGATTGGATGTGTAAATAAAAAAGACAGTGCAGTTCCTAGTATACACCTCAGTGGGAGTGTCTGAAGACTCTGGGAGGAGGGCAGCTAATGAATACACAATGAGCAAGAGAAGGGAGGGGGCAAACAAGAGTCAGGGAGGATATGATGTCAGCATTACCTTGGCAAGATGGCCGCTGCCTAGAATAGGATTTGCTGCTTTTCCTTTATAAAATTCACAGGAATCAGTACGTGGATAGCACAATACATCTGTTATGTAAGTAGAAGTAGTATTTATCTACTTATATATGTGGTTTTTATTTCTAGGTTAGCATGGGTGTCGCTTGTTCTTAAAAGCGGATCCGAGATGAAAAAGTAACTATAACAAATAACTTGTCTGAAGTTTAGATAGTTTACACAGCAAATCTAGCTGCAAACAACTTTAAACGTTTGATTATTTATTGCTGTAATACAATGAGGGCAGCCATGTTCTGCTTGTCACATTGTCACAGGCCTGAGGGCTGGAGATGCTATCAGTTTGCCTGCGTGTAAATTCATTCCCCTCTCCTCCTCCCCTCTGCCTCTAAAATCTCTGGCTAGTAACACCTCCTCCTCCTCCTGCCCAGACTGAGCTCCCATAAGCCCTTGCTACATGGGACTGAGTGCCAAGGCTCTCTGGAGAAGATGTGGGTGAGGCTTGTTTAGTTTATAGGGAATGAGAGTATTAAAACAAAACAAAAAAAGTATTTGGCTTGAGGAATGCCCTATAAACTATATGAAAGGAACACAATTATGCAATGAGTAAATGGTTATCTCGGATACACTTTAAAGAACAAGCGACACCCATGCTAACCTAGAAATAAAAAACACATCTATAAGTAGATAAATACTAGTTCTACTTACATAACAGATGTATTGTGCTATCCACGTAATGATTCCTGTGACTTTTATAAAGGAAAAGCAGAGAATCCTATTCTAGGCAGTTTCCATCTTGGTTAACTTTGACCTCCTGACATAATTTCCTCCCTCACTCTTTTTTTTTTTTTTTCTCCTCTTGCTAACTGTGTATTCGTTACCCGCCCTCCTCCCAGAGTCTTCAGACACTCCCACTGAGGTCTATACTAGGAAGTGCACTGTCTTATGTCATTAGAAGGAGGGGGAAATAAAGGGAAGAGGAGGAATATATTATACAGGATCTTCTCAAAAAATTAGCATATTGTGATAGTTCATTATTCTCTGTAATGTACTGATAAACATTAGACTTTCATATATTTTAGATTCATTACACATAATTGAAGTAGTTCAATTCCTTTATTGTTTTAATATTGATGATTTTGGCATACAGCTCATGAAAACCCCAAATTTCCTATCTCAAAAAATTAGCATATTTCATCCGACCAATAAAAGAAAAGTGTTTTTAAAACAAAAAAAGTCAACCTTCAAATAATTATGTTCAGTTATGCACTCAATACTTGGTCGGGAATCCTTTTGCAGAAATGACTGCTTCAATGCGGCGTGGCATGGAGGCAATCAGCCTGTGGCACTGCTCAGGGGTTATGGAGGCCCAGGATGCTTCCATAGCGGCCTTAAGCTCATCCAGAGTGTTGGGTCTTGTGTCTCTCAACTTTCTCTTCGCAATATCCCACAGATTCTCTATGGGGTTTAGGTCAGGAGAGTTGGCAGCCCAATTGAGCACAGTAATACCATGGTCAGTAAACCATTTACCAGTGGTTTTGGCACTGTGAGCAGGTGCCAGGTCGTGCTGAAAAATGAAATCTTCATCTCCATAACGCTTTTCAGCAGATGGAAGCATGAAGTGCTCCAAAATCTCCTGATAGCTAGCTGCATTGACCCTGCCCTGTGATAAAACACAGTGGACCGACACCAGCAGCTGACATGGCACCCCAGACCATCTCTGACTGTGGGTACTTGACACTGGACTTCAGGCAATTTGGCATTTCCCTCTCCCCAGTCTTCCTCCAGACTCTGGCACCTTGATTTCCGAATGACATGCAAAAGTTGCTTTCATCCGGAAAAAGTACTTTGGACCACTGAGCAACGGTCCAGTGCTGCTTCTCTGTAGCCCAGGTCAGGAGCTTCTGCTGCTTTTTCTGGTTCAAAAGTGGGTTCATGCTTCCATCTGCTGAAAAGCTTTATGGAGATGCCCAGTAATTTCTGACCCCATCGGGGTCAGTGATACTTCAGAGGCTGCCAGTGGGACCCAGTAGGAGACAACAACTGTGGTGGGAGACACGTGGAATAAGCCCCAGGTAAGTAAAACTAGATTTGATTAATCGCCTCGGGTAGTCTTTAACAGTCGTCCCTTCAGATGTGTAATTCAGACACTACTGCAGCCATATAGGTCAGCAGGATGTTGTGCAACTGGTATTGTTGAACTGAAAGGGATATGGAGGTTGCCATATTTATTTCCTGTTAAAGTGCCAAATTTTTACCCCTGCCATTAGCTTTTGCTGCGCTGCACATTCGCTGAGGACGGGTTCTGAGGAGGAACACGGCGTCCTTCCTGCCTGCTGGGAGGATAATGGCTGACTGTTGCTGGTCTGCACATGCGCTGTGGATGGGGTCTGACGAAGGACATGGCGCCTGCCGGCCTGCTGGGAGGATAATGGCTGACTGTTGCTGGCTGACTGTTGCTGGTCTGCACATGCGCTGAGGATGGGGTCTGACGAGGGACATAGCGTCCTGCCTGCTGGGAGAATAATGGCTGACTGTTGCTGCACTGCACAAGCGCTGAGGATGGGGTCTGACGAGGGATATAGCGGCCTGCCTGCCTGCTGGGAGGATAATGGCTGACTGTTGCTGGTCTGCACATGCGCTGAGGATGGGGTCTGACTAAGGACATGGCGTCCTGCCTGCTGCGAGAATAATGGCTGACTTGCTGGCTGACTGTTGCTGGTCTGCACATGCGCTGAGGATGTGGTCTGACGAGGGATATAGCGGCCTGCCTGCCTGCTGGGAGGATAATGGCTGACTGTTGCTGGCTGACTGTTGCTGGTCTGCACATGCGCTGAGGATGGGGTCTGACGAAGAACATGGCGTCCTGCCTGCCTGCTGGGAGGATAATGGCTGACTGTTGCTGGTCTGCACATGCGCTGAGGATGGGGTCTGACTAAGGACATGGCGTCCTGCCTGCTGCGAGAATAATGGCTGACTTGCTGGCTGACTGTTGCTGGTCTGCACATGCGCTGAGGATGTGGTCTGACGAGGGATATAGCGGCCTGCCTGCCTGCTGGGAGGATAATGGCTGACTGTTGCTGGCTGACTGTTGCTGGTCTGCACATGCGCTGAGGATGGGGTCTGACGAAGAACATGGCGTCCTGCCTGCTGGGAGGATAATGGCTGACTTGCTGGCTGACTGTTGCTGGTCTGCACATGTGCTGAGGATGGGGTCTGACGAAGAACATGGCGTCCTGCCTGCCTGCTGGGAGGATAATGGCTGACTGTTGCTGGTCTGCACATGCGCTGAGGATGGGGTCTAAGGACATGGCGTCCTGCCTGCTGGGGAGATAATGGCTGACTGTTGCTGGCTGACTGTTGCTGGTCGGCACATGGGCTGAGGATGGGGTCTGACGAAGAACATGGCGCCTGCCGGCCTGCTGGGAGGATAATGGCTGACTGTTGCTGGTCTGCACGTGCGCTGAGGATGGGGGTCTGAGGAAGGACATGGCGTCCTGCCTGCTAGGGAGATAATGGCTGACTGTGCTGGTCTGCACATGCACTGTGGATGGGGTCTGACGAGGGACACAGCGTCCTGCCTGCTGGGGAGATAATGGCTGACTGTTTCTGGCTGACTGTTACTGGTCTGCACATGCGCTGAGGATGGGGGTCTGAGGAAGGACATGGCGTCCTGCCTGCCTGCTGGGAGGATAATGGCTGACTGTTGCTGGCTGACTGTTGCTGGTCTGCACATGCGCTGAGGATGGGGGTCTGAGGAAGGACATGGCGTCCTGCCTGCTGGGGAGATAATGGCTGACTGTGCTGGTCTGCACATGCACTGTGGATGGGGTCTGACGAGGGACACAGCGTCCTGCCTGCTGGGAGGATAATGGCTGACTGTTGCTGGCTGACTGTTGCTGGTCTGCACATGCGCTGAGGATGGGGTCTGACGAGGGACATAGCGTCCTGCCTGCTGGGGAGATAATGGCTGACTGTTGCTGGCTGACTGTTGCTGGTCTGCACATGCGCTGAGGATGGGGGTGTGAGGAAGGACACAGCGTCCTGCCTGCTGGGGAGATAATGGCTGACTGTTGCTGGTCTGCACATGCGCTGAGGATGGGGTCTGACGAAGGACACAGCGTCCTGCCTGCTGGGGAGATAATGGCTGACTGTTGCTGGTCTGCACATGCGCTGAGGATGGGGTCTGACGAAGGACACAGCGTCCTGCCTGCTGGGAGGATAATGGCTGACTGTTGCTGGTCTGCACATGCGCTGAGGATGGGGGTCTGAGGAAGGACATGGCGTCCTGCCTGCTGGGGAGATAATGGCTGACTGTTGCTGGCTGACTGTTGCTGGTCTGCACATGCGCTGAGGATGGGGTCTGACGAGGGACATAGCGTCCTGCCTGCTGGGGAGATAATGGCTGACTGTTGCTGGCTGACTGTTGCTGGTCTGCACATGCGCTAAGGATGGGGTCTGACTAAGGACACAGCGTCCTGCTTGCTGGGGAGATAATGGCTGACTGTTGGAGTTTATTTCTTGGAGTTGAAGCCGGGGCCTGGGCAGAGTGCCATTATTCTCTATGGTCTGGCTTGGCGTTTGCGCAGGATTGTAACGGGAGCAGGGAAGATGACGCTGCACTGGCCTTTGGCAATGAAAGCTGCAGTCTTTCCTTCGCATTGAGGTTCCTCTTTTTAAGATTTTAGTCCGCAGAGAATGACGAGGTGGGGTGCCGGCGTTTAATTTCAGCATTATGAGTAAAGTTGTGTGTGAGGCGAATACATTTTATATAAACTAAGAGCAGCAATAGCATTGCAGTCGTGATCGCAGCTGCTAATGGTTGTGGGGGAGAGGGCCGTTGCTCCTAAAGGTGTTCCTTGCCCTTTGAAGTGGGTCTGAACTCTTGTACAGGACGGAACGAAAACCTAGAGATATCCACCCTGTATGTATTTAGAGAGTTTAGCCCAGGCCTGGGCAAACTTTACATGGCCTGTGCTGCATTGTGCGGACCGCGGGACGCATTCCATAAATTCCAACCCCCCCTTCCTCCCTGCAAAGATGCGAGCGGGCATCGGGGGATTTCAGTCACCGATGTCCCACGTCGCATCTCCATGGTAACAGGAGCTCACCTGACGTGGCGTCAGGATGCGCTAGCGTATTACACACTGGCATGTCCTGACGTCACGTCATGTGACGCCCTGTTACCATGGAGACGTGATGCGGGACATCGGTGAACGAGGTGAGTTGAAATCCCCCGGGGCCCGCTCGCAACTTGCTGGTCGGTGGGCCGGAGAAGCAGCGCAAACCTCTGTAGTTTTCCTAGCGCTGTTTTAGCCTGTCTAATTCCCCCTCATCTGTGCCTAATCACAACTGTAATTTGTTCTCACAGCTGTGCCAGCTCAGGAATCTCCTCTGCCTTGGCAGAGCAGCTAATTTGTAAACACAAGATGTGAACACTTTGTCTGCTTCCATGAAAGCAGGAAGTAGACACACTGCAGATTTATTACAGCTGTAACAAATAAATGTTTTTCTGTAAAGGTTATGTTGTTGCATTTCTTTTAGAGCAGAGAGGAAGTTCTGAGTTCAGGTCCGCTTATTACCACAGGAAGTGCTGTAGTTATGACAAACGCTCTGTGTTTAAAGAGAACCTGAGACGGTGAGGGAGAGAATGATACAAACCTGGGGCTTCCTCCTTCCCTCTCCAGGCTTCTCGCTCCCTCGCCGGCCTTCACCGGGCCGGAAAGTCCACCGGTCTGCGGTGAGCTGCGTATGCTTGGCCGCGCACACACTCCCCTCGCACTCCAGTGGCCGGGAGTGTTCTGTGCCTGCGCAGTACCACGGAAAAAAAAGCGATAGGGACTATTCTGGTTGAAAAAAGCTGGTGAACGAGAGAGGTGAAAAGAAAATATCACGCATAGTGTGCAGCAACAGGACGACAACTAATTACTCCTCAATTCAATGCAAGTGCAGCGCAATGCATATCCCAACGCACAAGACAGACTTTGCAAAGGATGGGCTTTAGCAGCAGGAGACCATCAAGAGTGCCTTTGGTATCACAGAAAAATAGGAAAGATACGATTTGTGGGCCCTTGCCACTGCGCTCGATTAGTCTCACATTGGTTAGAGGAACATCAATCAGAGTTTAATCTGGAGTTTAATCTGCTTCCGTGGCTCTCTGTCTCCTGACCCCAATCCTATTGAGCATTTGTAAAGGGGCCCATACACAATTTCAGCAATCGATTGATTGATCGATTGATTCTATAGAACCAATCAGAAATCGATTATTTGATTGATTTGAGCTATCTGACAGGATGAAAAATCTAGGTTGATCTGCTGCTGGCAGCAGATTGTTGGCCCTTAAGGTAGCCATACACTGGCCGATTTGCCATCAGATTCGACCAACAGATAGATCCCTCTCTGATCGAATCAGAGAGGGATCGTATGGCTGCCTTTACTGCAAACAGATTGTGAATCGATTTCAGCCTGAAACAGATTAACCATCTGCTGAGCTGCCGCTGTCGCCTGTCTCCCCCCCCCCCGTATACATTACCTGAAGCTTGGTCCCGGGCCTCCCGGCTGGCATCTTCTCCGCATCACGACATCCGGCATCCGCGTATAACTTTCTGTCACTCCAGCGACAGTGGACGTTCAAATAGAGTGCCCTCTATTTGTACTTCCGCTGTCACTGCAGTGACGCAGGAAGTTATGCCGGATGTCGTGATGCGGAGAAGATGTCGGGACCAGGCTTCAGGTGATGTATACCTGTGTCTGTCGTACGCTGCTAGCGATGCGCTTCTTACCCGCGGCGATCGACAGTAATTTTCCGCACGGCGCGATCGACGGGACTGATCTATTTTGGGCCGAAATAGATCGAAAATTAGCGTGTTGCGTGAACGATGTGACAACAGATTCGATCCCAGTGATCGAATTTGCTGTCAATTGGCGGGAAATAGGGCCAGTTTATGGCCAGCTTTAGCGTTGCATTGGATCTAATGGTGTAATAATGCATTTAGATCTATTTCTAGTAGATTCCCAATAGATTTCAGTCTGAATTCTTTTGAAAATCTGTTCCTAGTGTGTGGCACACATCAGATAGATTCCTGTCAGATTCGACTTGACAGGCATCTGACAGAAATCTATCTGATGGTCAAATCTGCTGCAAATCTATAAGTGTATGGCCACCTTAAGACGAAGCTTGGAAACACCACCATCCAATCTGACCCAATTTAGAGCTGCCATTATGTCAGGATGGGCCAGCATTCCTCAGCAGCGGTATCAGCATCCTGTGGAGTCCATGCCGAGGAGAATATCGGCTGTGATCAGAGCTAAAGGTGCACCAACTCCTTATTAGAGGGGGTCTCTCATTTTTCGGGGTCTCTTAGGCCCATATGCAATACACATTATTACCTGGGTTTTCTCCTAGGTGATTATTTTCACACCTCAATGCATTTTAAGTCACCAGCAAGCCAGAAAATACTCGACCATTTTGACATTACTTTTTTACCTACTGTGCTTCTCTGAAAATTAGACCCTGTCTTATATTTATTTTTGCTCCAAAAGCTGTGCTAGGGCTTATTTTCAGAGGATGTCTTATTTTGGGGGGAAACACTGGTAGTTTTCCTATACACAATGTATATACTGCATGCCATGCTGAAACACAAGCAGCATGCACAGAGCTTGTGGTTGGCAGATATTGGCTCTCACTTACAAGAAATGGATTCTGCTGATCATGTGGGTAAGAGTCTATTTCTTGCAGGCAGAGAACTCTGTCAGGCTCCCCAGAGCTATGATAGGATAAGCTGTGTGTCCTGGGAAGAGGTGAAGTGCTGCTGATGCTTATCAGGACAGATCAGGTGGGCTGGCTCCAACAACACAAGTTGCCTGACACACATACTGTATACAGGACTGTAGAACTCACATTATACTGCTGCTCTCCTGTATCCAGGCTTTGTATTGAGAGTGACTTGCTGGTGTCATGTGGGCTGCTGCTAGGGCTTACATTCAGGGGATGTCTTATATTTCAAGCATGCTAGGAATTCCTGCTAGGGCTTATTCTAAAGGGATGTCTTACTTTAGGGGACACACAGTACTTTTTGGTAATTTTTCTGTTGCAGACTGCTGAAAATGTAATTGAAAGGAGTCACCAGGCCAAATATAATAAAATAGGTGCTGCTTACCGAGGGCCTCCTCCAGCCCCAAGCTCTCAGCACGTCCCTCACCGCACCTCTGCCGTCAGCCGTTCGCCGCAGCTCCGTCCCGGTCCCCGGCGATGACATCATAGCGACCTCCAGGTCGCTCTGTACTGCACCTGCTCGAGCGGCGCTGTCAATCACCGCTACGTGGGCTGGAGCGGACTGCGCAGGCGCAGTACAGAGCGACCTGGAGGTCGCTATGACGTCATCGCTGGGGACCGGGACGGAGCTACGGCTGACGGCAGAGGTGCGGTGAGGGACGTACTGAGAGCTCGGGGCTGGAGGAGGCCCCTGGTAAGCAGCACCTATTTTATTATATTTGGCCTGGCTACTCCTTTAATCAGAAGATGAAAAAGTATCTCCTAGGAGAAAACTTAGGAGAAAAAGTGAAATGAATACAGGCCGTAGTGTAGTTTTGTTCTCATTTAAAGTAAACCTGACCTGAGTAAAATTATTTAAAATAAACACATGACGTAC
Source organism: Hyperolius riggenbachi (assembly GCF_040937935.1). Taxonomy (NCBI): domain Eukaryota; kingdom Metazoa; phylum Chordata; class Amphibia; order Anura; family Hyperoliidae; genus Hyperolius; species Hyperolius riggenbachi. Next base: position 252,348,323 of record NC_090656.1, read on the forward strand.
CTGCAAATGAATACTATATACTTACCTCCCCGTCGGTTCCTCTCACAAGCTCACCATTTTCTTCTAACAATCATTCCTTCCAGTTCTGACAACATTTTATCAGAACGGAAATATAGCAGTTGTTGTTAGTTTTAGATCAGTTGCTGTCAGTTATAACCGAAAGGACAACTGATGTGCAAGGTTATGTCCATGTTTTCCTATGGCTTAAGTGGGTGATATTACAGTGTAACAGTGTGCTGACCCGGAAGCTGTTATGGGCTAATGGGCATTTTCAAAATGGAGGAGAGAGAATTCCATTGGTCACAGTGGACAAGCAGGACGCAGGAGAGGAGAAAGAGCTTGGTGAGCAGATTGCGCTGGGGGGGGGGGGGGGGGGGGGGGGTTAGTATGACGTGTGTATGTTTATTTTGACTTTTTATTTCCACTTCAGTGTACGTGGCCTGTCTGCCTCCCGAGTCTTAGAAAGTTTTTGGTCAGGCTTTGAGTAGAACGTTGATTATACTGTTGGGTTGTTGTGTAGTCAGATGTTTGGTGTGGCTTGCTGGGTCATGCTCTCTGTTTCTCGGCACTTTGCGTGAGATGTTACCCCGTATGCAATGTGCTTTTGTCTTGTTTTATAGCACTACAGTCATCCCTTATGTAAGGGCGCTCATTGTGTGACCTGGTGAAATACACTCTTGGATTTGCATATCTAGATGAGTGCGGTGTGTACACTGGTGTGTCAGTGTGTTATTATTTATAATGGATAATTTATCCTACTGCTTTATTCCGGTGCGTGTCGCTGAAGACCTTAAGTCACCTTTCCTTTGTTGGAAATCTGTTATGTAACATTCGAGTTGTCTACAAAGGCCACAAGCAGAATGGAAGTTTTGCTTAACGTTTACTTAAAGGGAACTTGAGGTGAGGGGTATGGAGGCTGACATTTTTGTTTCCTTTTAAAGAGACACTTAAAGGAGAACTGTAGAGAGGTGTTTGGAGGCTGCCATATTTCTTTCCATTTAAGCAATACCAGTTGCCTGGCTCTCCTGCTGATCCTCTGCCTCTAATACTTTCAGCCATAGCTCCTGAACAAGCATGCAGCAGATCAGGTGTTTCTGATAATTTTGACAGATATGACAAGATTAGCTGCATGCTTGTTTCTGGTGTGATTCAGCCACTACTTCAACCAAATAGATCAGCAGGGCTGCCAGGCAACTGGTATTGCTTAAAAGGAAATAAATATGGCAGCCTCCATATACCTCTGACTACAGTTCTCCTTTAAGCCTGCAATAAAAAATTCAGTTTTACTCACTTGGGGCTTCTACCAGCCCCCTGCAGCCGCCCCGTGCCCTCGGCAGTCACTCGCGAATCCTGCACGCTGCCCCTTGGCCGCCAGGTAGTTAAGTTTTCGGCTGACAGGATTGCTGCGCCTGTGCAGGCCTGGCCATGCGTCGCCTTGTTCGCTTTTCTGTCCGCATTACCGTCCTGTGCAGGACGCCAGTGTTCTCCACAGACTCTTTTAGCCGGGTGCTGCACCCGGCTAGTTTTGGTGAGCACCCGGCTGTCATCGGCTCACCTCCTCCTCTGCTGTAAGCAGAGTTGTGCAGAGAAGCACCGGCCCTGCATTCTCTCATCTCACCCCACCCGACTATTACATGCCACCCAGCTGGAAAAAAATTCTGGTGAGAACACAGGACGCTATTGAGGATGGGAACACGAATAAGACTGCGCGTGGCCGGGCCTGTCATCGAAACACTAGCTGGCGGCAGGGGACTGGGGGAGGCATGCGCAGAGCGTTTCCTGCTGTGGGACATGCACAGCCACAGTGATGCCCGACTTTAGCGACCCATTAGGGGTTGCTGAAGGGCAATTAGCAGCATCGGAGGGGCAGAAAGGAGAGCCGGGGAGCAGTGGGACTCAGAACAGCTCACCAAAAAAGGCCCACTCTCCTATATTTGTTTCGCCTCTTACATAACATATGTATTGCACTGTCCACATTTTGATTTTAGTGCTTTTTCTATAGTAAAAAAAAGAGAAAATCCTTCTTAAAGAGAATCTGTAACGGCAAAACGTCCCCTGGGGGGTACTCACCTCGGGTGGGGGAAGCCTCCGGATCCTAATGAGGTTTCCCACGCCGTCCTCTGTCCCACGGGGGTCTCGCTGCAGCCCTCCGAACAGCTGTGACGTAATATTTACCTTCCTGGCTCCTGCGCAGGCTCCCTGACGGCTGTCGGCTCCGGAGTAGGCGGAAATACCCGATTGCCGTCGGGTCTGCTCTACTGCGCAGGTGCAAGTTTCTATTTCCGTCTATTTCCGTGCCGAAAGCCGCCACAGCGCCCCCGCTGGAGCCAGCAAAGGTAAAATATTGAAGCTACAGTCGGGCTCTGTCGCCGGCTGTTCGGAGGGCTGCAGCGAGACCCCCGTGGGACGCAGGACGGCGTGGGAAGCCTCATTAGGATCCCGAGGCTTCCCCCACCCGAGGTGAGTACCCCCCAGGGGATCTTTTTGAAGTTACAGAGTCTCTTTAAGGTAGCCATACAGTGGTCGATTTGCCATCAGATCGACCAACAGATAGATCCCTATCTGATCGAATCTGATCAGAGAGGGATCATATGGCTGCCTTTACTGCAAACAGATTGTGAACCAATCTCAGCCTGAAACCGATCACAATCTGTGGAGCTGCCCTGCAACGTCCTTTGTGCGGCAATCTACCAAATAAGAGCCAGGGAAACTGGGGAATGACGTTTTATGGAGAAGAAAAATAAAGGTGACCATATATGGTACAATTTTTTTTCTTTTTCTTTTTTTTTTGATTAGATAAATTAGTTAGATTATTCCGTTAGATCGAATATAAAGATTTTTCCAGGATGTCCGATGAGATTTTTCTAGGAAAAAAACAGGATAATTGTTCAAATTTTTTGATCGAAAAAAATATTTTCAACTTTCATTTGATTTGATTATTTTGATGGAATAAACGGGAAAATCGAATGGTTTTTATTGTTTTGTGTATGGGCACCATAAAGGTGGCCATACATGGTACAATTTTTTCATCCAATCTTACCAATTCTATGTAGTATAAGGGAACTGCCTAAATTATCCTTTCAGTATATTTACTTAATTTACCCTTATACTACATAGAAATGGTAAGATTGTATGAAAAAAATTGTACCTTGTATGGCCACCATAAGAGTGATTTTTGAACGCTGAGGAGTGCTGTCAGGCCTTGTTGACGTCATACGCATGGCCATGCTCATTTCGGCAGGGCGTATGGTATTCGACACGCAAGATTGGCAGAGGGCATAGACAGCACTTCTGCTGCTCCTGTCCTATGCGCTGTGCAGCTGTGGGATGCGCTATCGCACTGCTGCATGCATTTTTTGGCCAAGCGCAGCGCTGATTCATTGTAGTGAATAGGTACAGCAGCGCAGATGGTGTGCGATCGTACGCGTTGCGTTCCAATACACGCCCATTCTGCACTTATGATGTGAATGAGCCTTAAAGCCTTTTTTTTATTTTTTCGTACACGTGTGTTGCTGTTTGTGTTTTCATCAGTGCCTATGACACACACTTTAGAAGTATATCGATGGCACTCTCTGATGTTGCTATTGACCGCGGTAACTCAACGCACGTATGGTTGTGTGTAATCTTGCACAAACTCTGTGTGATCCTATTTTAAATGAATGGGATCTGCACTGCGTTACAGAGCAGCGCAAGCGCCGTGAGTGCGATCTATGCACGTCCAGGCAGCACACAGCTGGAAACGAAGGTTTGCGTCTGTCCCAATCAGAAGAGTGAATGGAGACATTAGAAAAGGCGTGTGAGTTCAGTGTTTGGCAGACTGGAGCTGCAGATGTTTTGTGTGTTCAGAGGTCATTGCTGAAGTGAACTGGAGCCGTCTCCTACCACTAAAAGCATTGACTTAAAGAGAAACCGTGACCAAGAATTGAACTGCATCCCAATCAGTAGCTGATACCTTCTTTTCACATGAGAAATCTTTTCCTTTTCGCAAAGGGAACATCAAGGGGCTTTTTATCGCTGATATTGTGTTGAAACCCCTCCCACAGTGTGATGTCATGGTCCTGACCTCACACGGTGGGAACTTTGCTGCATTGTGGTAAATAACAGCTGTTTCCAACTGCCAAAACAGCAAGCGGGGAGGGGGGGGGGGGGGGGGTTGGGGGTATTACACTTAACTGCAGCAACTCAAAATCAGTAAAAGAAAACAAAAACTTGCATTGTGGGTCCATGTACACTGGACCTATCTGCAATACACCATTGCTCAATAACCAGTAAAGTGGTGACAGCGGAAGGCCGAAACCCTGGTCAGGAAGGAGAACTACAGTCCTGTGACTTTCTCAGCACTTGGCACTTTACTGATTGTTGCGTAATAGTGTTTTGATGCGTTGTAAAGCAAAAAGGTCCAGTGTGCATGGACCCACGATGTGAGATTGTGTTTTCATTTTAATGACTTTGGGTTGTTGCCATAAAGTATACCCCCTCTGTGTATCAACCAAGCCCTGACCCCAACTCCTATGTGTTTTGGTGACAGTCACTGTCTCCAGTATTGAGCACAAGACGTCAGCAGACGTCACAGTGTGCGGGAGAGCAATGGAGAGCGCTGAGGTAATCTTTTATCTTTGACATGCTGTTCCATGTTGGATTGGAAATCCTCTGGCTGCTGATTGATTATCAAGGCATCTGTGCTTATACTACTTATACTACAGTTACATACCACTAAAGCATATATGTCCAACTCTGACCCGCGGTGCCATAAAATTTGGCCCGCAAGTGGTTTCCTTACATTGGCCTCAATTCTGGTAGTTATGTGAGGTAAATATTTGTTGTAGGTAAAATACCTCATGAGGTATTTTCCTCTTCTCTTTTTTTTTTTTTTTTTTTTTTTTTTTTTTTTTTTACAATTCTGAAAGATTTTTCTGCATTTCCAAACATGCGGTACATGTATAAATATTTGGAGTTTTATTTCTACTATTCTTTTCAGCAGTAAAAATGCAGTAAATAAATATTAGTAGTCTTTAACTCTCCTGGCGGTATAAAAAAATCTGCCAGGGGGCAGCGCAGCAGTTTTTTTTTCCTATATCATGTAGCGAGCCCAGGGCTCGCTACATGATAGCCGCTGCTCAGCGGCATCCCCCCGCCCTCTTCGATCGCCTTCGGCGATCTCCGATCAGGAAATCCCGTTCAAAGAACGGGATTTCCTGGAGGGCTTCCCCTGTCGCCATGGCGACGGGGCGGGATGACGTCACTGAGTGCTAGCTGCGTCCAGCAAAAAAAAAATTAAACAAATCGTCCCTGCAGGGCCTGAGCGGCACCCTCCGGCGGCTTACCCCGAACTACGTTCGGGGTTACCGCCAAGGAGGTTAATTGTCTTCCATAAATTAGGACAGTGTTTGGAAGATGTTTCGTTTTTTTTTTTTTTTTTTTGAGGAGGAAGGTGTATTTGATTATGTAGCAACCTATGAAAAGTATATTTATGGGCATCCCTTATAAGAAAAATAAAAAAATCCTGTAAATATTTGGAGTTTTATTTCTACTATTCTTTAGGGCCTGTTCATACTTGCTGCGTTTGTAGAACGCGTATAAATTCAAAGAAACGCAAGTTGAAAAACGCATGCGTTTTTCTTGCGTTTGAATGCGTTTTCTATTGCGTTTTGCACAAACACGTGACCCAGGGGAAAAAAAAGAATTATGGGAACCGCAGAGGAAAACGGACGCTAAAAACGCAATAGTACGCGTTTTTGATACGCGTCCATAGACTTTCATTGCGTCCGTTTCTATGCGTATCGCACAGAACTGCGTGCAGCAATGCGGATGAGAAACGTATGCGTCTCATACGCATACATGTGAACTAGCCCATTCAAAAGCATTAGGAGCCGTTTCTATGCGTTTTTGGTACCAGTACGCGTTCCCTGAAAACGTCTAGGAACGCATATAGTCTGAACAGGCCCTTACTCTTACACATCCTGAATAGGAACTCCACTAACCACTGCAAAATGCATACAAATTGACTTTACCGCCAGGTACAGACAGGTCTAAAAGGATACCACAACTGACATGTGACATGTTGAGATAGACATGTGTATATATAGTGCCTAGCACACAAATACCTATGCTGTGTTCCTTTTTTTCTTTCTGTGCCTGAAAGAGTTAAATATCAGGTATGTAAGTGGCTGACTCAGTCCTGACTCAGACAGGAAGTGACTACAGTGTGACCCTCCCTGATAAGAAATTCCACCTATAAAATACTTTCCTAGCAGAAAATGGCTTCTGAGAGCAAGAAAGGGATAAAAAGAGGAATTTCTTATCAGTGAGGGTCACACTGTAGTCACTTCCTGTCTGAGTCAGGACTGAGTCAGCCACTTACATACCTGATATTTAACTCTTTCAGGCACAGAAAGAAAAAAAGGAACACAGCATAGTTATTTGTGTGCTAGGCACTGTACATACCCATGTCTTTCTCATTATGCCACGTCAGTTGTGGTATCCTTTAAAGTGAACCCGAGGTGAAAATAAATTGATGACATAAACAATTATATTTATCCTCCTACTCTTAAAAATGACTTTTTTAGTCATCCCAGGATTTTATTTTATATTTAAATATTTAGAAAGTAGCCTGAATGTTTTGTTTTCTCTGCTCAGTTGCAGTCTATTAAGTGTCCCTAAATGAAAATACATTAACTATATTGACCCTTTCTCTCTCCCTCTGCTCTCAGAAATATGTAGAAAAATGTACTCTGCCAGGAAAACTTTTATGGCTGTACTTTGCTTATCAGTGATGATTACTATATTCCAGACAAGACCGAAGCTGTCACTTCCATCCTTAAAAATTAACTCTTTCAGGCAGCAAAATAAAACAAGTAAAACACCCTGGTTATTAGGTTTAGTACTGTACATAATCCTTTTTATCTCATCATGTCACATGTCACCTCGGGTACACTTTAAATTAATCGGTAAATTATGTGCTAATGTGCCCCCTAATTTCCATGAGAGTAGCGATTTTCGGTGAAATTAATTCACATTACCTAATTTTACTGTATGAGGTACAATATGACTAAAACCTACCAGAATTGCTAAATGTCATTACCCCATGAGGTAAATTACCGTACATGAGGTCATTTGTCTGATACGCGACAGCATAACCTCTAAAAAAAACAATTCTTTGTTACAGCTTATACACATCCTGCAATAAATCAGCAGTGTCTACTTCCTGCTTTCATAGACGCAGACATAGGGTTGACATCCTGTGTTTACAAATTAGCTGCTCTGCCGAGGCAGCCTGCTGACACAAATGAGAGATAAAATTACAGTTGGGATTAGTCACAGATGAGGGGGATTTAGACAGGCTAAACTTTCTAAATACAGACAGGGTGCATTTCTTGGTTTTCCTTCTGTCCTGTGCAAGAGTTCAGGTCCTCTGTAACACAGCCGCACGTATGCAGGGTCAGCACTCTGACGCTCATGGGTTTTATATTTGGCTGGCAGGACATAATCCTAGTGTATGCAGGAGGCTGTTGCTTCAGACGGTAGAGGTAATTGTAATAAGCCGGTTACATGCCTTACCGTTGTCAGTAATAGTAAAGGGGCTGGAATCCGTCCATCATCTTCAGGTATATTTGCCGTCTGGCTCCTGGGATTTGTCTGTTATGCTGGGAATACACCAGAAGTTTGTTCAGCAGATAGATGGTTCTATAGATAATTTCCGACACCTCCAATCTTATTTTCGATCGTTTTTCTGATCAAATTCTCATAGAAGTGAATGGAAATTAATAAGTAAATCGATTGAAAATAATACTGGACAAACGACTGAAAAATCTCAGTGTATTCCCAGCATTACTGTCTGCAGAGTTTGACCCCCTGTTATTCTGAATAATCTCCACAGACATGCTAATCAGAATGCCAAGGCTTCTAAGATGCTAAATTACTTTGCCACAGACCATTACAGATCATTTTAAGAGGTTATGCTGTGCTATACTGTTAGTAAACTAGCTGCAGGGTGTGCTGATCTCTGCCTCCTCCAGTGTGTAAAATAATAAGCTTACTCTGTGCCTGCACTGATAGTAAACTAGCTGCAGCATGTGCTGATCTCTGCTACTCCCAGTATGTACAGTATTAGCTGTTATTCTGTGCCTGTACTAATAGTAAACTAGCTGCAGCATTAGTTGATATCTGTTACCTCCAGTATGTACAGTATATGCTGTTACTCTGTGCCTGTACTGACAGTGAACTAGCTGCAGTGTGTGCTGATCTCTGCTACCTCCAGTATGTACAGTATAAGCTGTTACTCTGTGCCTGTACTGACAGTGAACTAGCTGCAGTGTGTGCTGATCTCTGCTGCCTCCAGTATGTACAGTATAAGCTGTTCATTGCCATATAGATTACCCTGCACTAGCTCTTTAAAAAAACGCTAGCAATCATTGGCGATTAGCGGTGAATGGGCCCTTATTCTGTGCCTGTACTGATAGTAAACTAGCATTTTGGTGTGCGTGCGCTCAAGACGAGGGGAAGGGGTAAAGCAAGGTAAAAGTACTTGTAAGTTACTCTGTCTGGTTTAGGAGATCAGATGATTTGCAGATTGGCAGCTCTCCCGGCTTTGGAAACAAAGATAAAATGAATGCTCCTACTTAGAGCAGACCTTCACCCAAAGTCACTCTGTGTATACAAATGTATACAGGATTCAGAAGGGCGCAGTCGGGTGGGGGCTGCCATGTTTTCTCATGGAGTGTGTATCACGGTTCGGCTGTTAGTGATGATTTTGATCATTTTATCCGACCCTAGTCACATGGGATTCGTTAATATCCGACGGTCTTCCAGGTGCTTACGCACCTATGACAGATGTCACCGTCGGGAAATGGGACCCTATGGGGGAGGGGGCGCTGGTATTGGAGCGGCGTGCACTTAAAGAGAAACCGTGACCAAGAATTGAACTGCATCCCAACCAGTAGCTGATACCCCTTTTTGCATGAGAAATATCTTCCTTTTCTCAAACAGATCATCAGAGGACTCTGTATGGCTGATATCGTGGGGAAACCCCTCCCACAGTGTGATGTCAGGACCATGGTCCTGACAGTTTTCTGTCTGTGAACCTCGTTGCATTGTGGGAAATAGCTGTTTACAGCTGTTTCCAACTGCCAAAAAAGCAAACAGCATCTCCTTCCACTGACATCACCTGCCAGCAATAAAAATGTCACCATGTGGTAAATGTCTGTAAATCAGGGAGAGGAAAGATTTTATAATGGACAAACACTGACTAAATTATTTATATATACCGTAATTATTGTAAAAATGAAGCACTTTTTTAATGACCTTATTTTCACCGGAGTTCCTCTTTAAAGCAGTCTATACACATCCTATAACACAAATATTTGAAATCTGTTGGCCCACTTACTACATGGAAGTGTTAAATGTGTGAAATGAAAATTGGATGGAATATGGAGACTGCCATATTTATTTCCTTTTAAAGAATACCAGTTGCCTGGCAGGCCTGCTGATCTCTTTGGCTGCAGTAGTGTCTCAATCACACACCTGAAACAAGCATGCAGCTAATCATGTCAGATCTTGACATTATTGTCAGAAACTCTGGATTTGCTGCATGCTTGTTCAGGGGCTATGGCTAAAAGTATTAGAGGCAGAGGCTCAGCAGAATAGTCAGGCAACCTGTATTGTGTAAAGGGAAATAAATATGGCAGCCTCCAAATCCATAGTTCTTTAAGGATACCAGCGTATGTAACATTCTTGAATAGAAACGTATCTTTATAGACTGCGTTTTTAAAATTTTTCTTGTTTCTGCTAGTTTGGTTTATTGCCTCTGTTGTCTGACTTCTCTTCTCTCCTTTGCCCCCTTAGGCTTCCATGAAGTCTGTCTGTCCACTCCTGGATGTCAGCTCCTTTGTCTTGTTCTGAGAAGCGGCAGTGACGGCGCCGGCGGTGCCATGAGGGTTGTGCCCGAGAAGAACGCGGTCCGGATCCTAGCGGGCCGAGAGAGGGGAACGCAGGCGCAGGGAGCCCAGCGTCTCCTGCAATGTCTGGTGGAGGACAAGACCCGGTTCATGAAATGGGAGGGCAAGGTGAGTCCCCCTCCATCAACAAAGCCAATTCCGCTGAGAACTGTCTCGCCTACAAGCTTAGGGAGAGGGAGAGTTGACCAATCCAACCAGTCAATCGCCTGTATACTGTTATATACTGGGGACCACATACAGTACAGCACCAGTATCTGTTCATACATAGCACTAGTATATGATGATTTTATTTTTATTGAATGTGCGTTGGAAGAGGGGAAGTCTTATACAGCGGGTATATTCCAAACTCTATATTTTAACTGGAAATGTTGGAGGGTTGTCTTATACTCCGGAATATATGGTAATTAAAAAATTCCCTCTGGGTGTACTTACCTCGAGAGGGGGAAGCCTCTGGATCCTAACAAAGCTTCCCCCGTCCCTCTATTCTGGGGCCGAGACCCCACGAACTGCGGCCAGGTAAATATTGACCTCACGTGACCCTGCACAGGCGCACTAGCGGCTCCTTGCTCGGGTGAAAATAGCCGAGCCTGATTGATCCGCTGTACTGCGCAGGCGCGAGTCCTTTGCTCCTGCGCAGTAGAGCGGATGCAATCGGGTTCGGCTATTTCCTCCTAGCCCGAGCGAAGAGCCGCTAGTGCGCTCTCGCTGGATCGCAGTAGGTAAATATACCCGCTTGTCGAGGTGGTTTCGGGGAGCCAGCACTGGATTTCCCAGGCTATTGAGGACAGGGAGGCCTCATTGAAACCCTGAGGCTTCCCCCTCCCGAGGTAAGTATCCTCCAGAGATGTTCTTTTAATTACAGAGTCCCTTTAACCAGTTCGGCCTATCCGGACGAGCTTCCTCGTCCAGATAGGCACTGCTGCTGCCGCCGGCTGGTGCGCGCGATCGGGCGCGCCCTCGCGCGCGCTCCCGCTGCCCGCCGCTAGCCTCCTGATCAGTGAATGGGAATATAATTCCCATTCACCGATCTAACTTCCCCGCAGAAATACCGACGCTTTCTCTCCAGAGAGCGCTGTATTTCTGCCCCCAGGAAACATCTCCCCAGCATTTTAGTTCCTGGATGCGAGATCGTTCGCATCCAGGACTTTTTTCACTGTGGCCAAATAGTAAACTGCACCAACATACATTTTTAATTAAAAAATAAATATTATTTTACATTTAAAATTAAGTTTCCCTCCCACACCAGAAATTACCCACATACACTTTTTTTTTTTATTAAAAATAAAAAATACAAGTAAAAAAAACAAAAACAACATAAATAGTTGCCCAAGGGTCTGAACTTTTTAAATATGCATGTCAAGAGAATGTTATTATATTATTTAAAATTATAAGCTTATAAATGCTATTAAAAGTGATGGACGCAAATTGAAAAATTACACCTTTATTTCTAAATGAAATATCTGCACCATAAATTGTGATAGGGACATCGTTTAAACGGTGTAATAACCGGGACAGATGGGCAAATGAGTTTTAATTACGGTAGCGTATATTAATTTCAAACTATAATGGCCAAAAACTGAGAAATAATGAATTTTTTTCATTTCTTTCTTAATCTTCCTGTTAAAATAGATTTAGAAAAAAATAATTCTTAGCAAAATGTACTACCCAAAGAAAGCCAAATTAGTGGCGGAAAAAACAAGATATAGATCAATTCATTGTGATAAGTAGCAATAAAGTTATAGGCGAATGAATGGGAGGTGAACGTTGCTCGGATGCATGAGATTTTTGGACTGCGGTGCTGAACCGGTTAAAGGAAACCTAAGGTCAATGAAGAAAAGCCAGTTAAACATACCTGGGGCCTCTACTGGCCCCCTGAAGCCACCCTGTGCCCGTGCCGGGACAAACCGATCATCCCGCCGCGACTCCGTGAGAAAATCTCATACTGCGCAGGATACTCCCAGCGGCGGAAGTGCAGTCGAGGGCACAAGCAACCATGGCCGTGCAGGCGCTGCAGCCATTGACTCGCTGGGTTAAGCTGTTTTTAGGTTTAGACTTTAGGTTTCCTTGAGGCAGGGAACACACTTGTCTTTCAGTTTTCTGCGCACGTTTTCCTGCATACTTTTTCTGCACACCAAGTGTGTTTCTATGCAGGAAAACGTGGGCGTTTTACACAGCAGCTGATGTAGTTGATAGAGAAAACTGACAAAATGTGCAGAATCAGGATGCAGAATGTCAGTTTTTTTTTTTGGGCGCGTGAACAACATATTAAAGAGAAACTCCAACCAAGAATTGAACTTTATCCCAATCAGTAGCTGATACTCCCTTTTACATGAGAAATAGAATGATTTTCACAAACAGACCATTAGGGGGCGCTGTGTGACTGATTTTGTGCTGAAACCCCTCCCATAAGAGGCTCTGAATACCGCGGTACTCCTCACAAACTGCCACAATGTAACAATGTTCACAGACAGGAAATGGCTGTTTACAGCTGTCTGTATCAGCCAGAACAGCTAGAAACCGCTTCATAACCTGCCCACAGTAACAATGTCACCATGTAATACATGTCAGAATGTGAATCTGGGAGAGGAAAGATTTTACAATGAGCAAACTCTGACTAAATCATTTATACATAATTATTGTAAAAATGAAGCACTTTTTTTTTACATTATTTTCACTGGAGTTCCTCTTTAAGTGTGTACTAGCCCATTGATTAACATGAGCTCTCAAGTGTGTTCCCTGCCTTAAATAATGTGCATAAAGATCATAAAATTTTGCTTTAGCTCTTCAGGTAACCCAGTGCAACTTTTTCCAGAGAGTCTAAGCCGTTCATTGCCTCTCTCCCGCGGTCTGATAGCAATTTTGCTGTTTTTGTCCACAGCAGCCAGTTGGGGCCTGAGCCCATTGCTGCGCTTTTAAAAACGCATGCGTTTTTGCAATGCGGTTTAATGCATTTTCGTAAATTAGTTAAAAAAAACCCTCACACATTTCAAAAACGCATGCAGGTTTATGCGTTAAAAGCGCAGCAGTGGGCTCAGGCCCTTGTAGTCTTTGACCTACATTGTAACAATGACAGTGGAAAGCAGGATAAACCTTTCAGAGGAACCCGCATTAATTCTCACATACACTGAGGAAGATAAATGCAGGCACAACACACTTCCTGTGACTAGGTGATTCAGACACTACGGCAGCCAAATACATCAGCAGGGCTGCCAGGCAACTGGTATTATGTAAAAAAATAAAAATAACAAGGGCTTATTAACGCAGCACAGCCTCACTGTGCAGGCCATCCTTCACAGCGCAGCTCCACTTATTCACGCACAGGAGCCGGACTGCGAGCTTTTGGATGGTCCCGACAAGAAGCGGTGGTCTGCAGGACGACGTGGGAAGCTTCTTGAAGATCTACCGAGGTAAGTTTCTGGCTTCTGCCTCGTTAAAGTGGATCCGAGATAAACTTTTACTCACTGCATAATTGTGTTCCTTTCATATAGTTTATAGGGCATTCCTCAAGCCCAATACTTTTTTTTGTTTTGTTTTAATACTCTAATTCCCTATAAACTAAACAAGCCTCGCCCACAGCTTTTCAGAGAGCCTCAGTCCCACGTAGCAAGGGCTTATGGGAGCTCAGTCTGGTCAGGAGGAGGAGGAGGTGTTACTAGCCAGAGATTTCAGAGGCAGAGGGGAGGAGGGAGGAGGAGGAGGGGGGAGTGAAATTTTCAACAGGCTGAGGGTTGGAGATGCTATCCGCTTGCCTATGTGTAATGTGACAAACAGAACATGGCTGCCCTCATTGTATCACAGCAATAAATAAGCATACACTTTTGAAGCGGTTTGCAGCTAGATTTGCTGTGTAAACTATCTAAACTTTAGATAAGATATATAGACAAGTTACTTGTTATAGTTTTTCTTCTCGGATCCGCTTATCTGGAAGGGTTGTCTCTGCTGTATCTGGCGGCTGGTCGCCCGGGGGCACTATAGACAACGCTTCCTAGAAATATCTTATTTAATGTATTTGCATTAGGTGTCGGATGCTTCTGTAATTAGTTTTATTTGTCCACCTTGACAGCTTCCCAATTGTGTACTAATGCACAAAGCTCATCAGCTATACGATCTTCATAAACCTGCGTCTGTATGTCACACCCGGGTGCCGTCGTGAGAAGTGTTCAATTAACATCTTCATTTAACAAACGTCCTGCGAGCTGCGTTTCCCACGGTGACGCCGCTATTATAATCTCACTACCGATATCTGTGTGGTTATAGGGAGTACAGCACAGGGAGTCTTTCAGATGTGTCTAATCAAGGAGATGTTTCCAAGTTGCCTTGACCTTCATTCCAGGCCTCTCACTGCGCCAGCGACCCTTTCCCAATCCCCCCCCCCCCCCCCCACACACACACACACACACCTACCCCCCTCTTAGACTTTTCGTGTCCATACACCATGAACGGATAAAGCCATTTTGGCACAACGAATTCCGCTTGCCGAAGACCTTTTTTGTGCTCACACATTCCAAGGGATTTGGGGGGGTCTAAAGCCCTCGTTTTGCCACGGGGATGCGGCGGTTTACCTCTCCTCATACTACTAAAGCTAACTACAAGGTAAAAATAACAATTTTTATTTGCTTCAGTCTCTTTTAAGACTAGTGGGCTGGTTGACTTGTTTGTCGATAACTTGTCCACAGGTCCCTGCTTGTTGGGATGGGGGGCGCTGATGGGAGTATGTGGAAAGAGTTTACGAGGGTGACGGCTGAGGGGGCCAAAAATAGAGTTCCTATGTCTAGCAGTCTTAGTGTCTAGCAGTCTAAATGGAAGCAGGCGTGGCCTGGGTGACAGGGATCGTTGCGCCTTGAACACAGTCTTGTATAGTATAGGTGGGCAAGTGAGGGGAGCGGTCTTCCAATCATCCTCTCCGCCGACTTGATGACTCTCTGTAGTTTGTGCCTCTCACTGGGTGTGGCACCAGCATACCAGACCAAGATGGAGGAACAGAGGATCGATTCAATGGTAATGGAGTAGAAGCTTGTCGGGCTCTCTTGGGCCATGCCAAACTCTCTCCGTTGACGGAGGAAGTAAAGCCTCTGCTAGGCTTTCCGCTGAGTGGCAGTGACATGTGGCTTCCAGCTGAGATCACTGGAGATGGAAGTGCTCAGGAGACGGGCGCAGGATACTTTGGCCACCTCCATACGTCAATGTAGATGGGAGGTGGGGTAGAGGCTTTCTATCCTACTGAATGTGGATTTTGGTACATGTAGATTTGGGCAAGACATTTAATAAACACATTCCAAACCTAGATTGAACTGGCATGTAGCTTTAAAATAAATCTATTTTCTTGCACTCAAGATGCAAGGCGAATGATCGACTTGATCAGGTGATTTTGCTCTTTTAATTGGCTGATCACCTTTAACCTGTGTAGGAAGCAAAAGTGAGACCCACTCATGGCCAGCCAATCACAGAAGTACAAACCAGTTCACAGATAAGTGTACCATGTAACGTTTTAGGAATTCTGCTCTTTTCTGCCTGGAGAATATTGAAGCCGATACCCACCCCGGGCCGATACGTAGTTTTGCTTGTGTGTACTTGTTACAAGGGTTGGATCTGAGAGGCTCTGATTTGCTGGTGACCGTCATGTGGTTAAACAGGAAGTGATCACTGCAAATCTCAAACTCAGAAAACTGTCACATGATTCCTCCATGAGCACTGCGACACGAGAACAGCACTAAACCTAGTCTGTGGCGTGACCGTGGGTATCCCCCCCCCCCCCCCCCCCCAGCTACCTAGTTTCCCCAACTGGCAGGTTTACCTTATCCAGTATGTTTGCCACTTGCAGCGGTCTCCGATCTGTTGTCTGTACCATCCATCCCCTTGTGTGTCCCTTCTGCCCTCTGTGCCACCCACTTTCATTCTCTGTGCATCTAAGTGGAAGGTGTGAATATACTTTTACTGCTTTTCTGGCCAGGGTATTGGAACACGATAATTTTTGAAGGGAAAATATTCTCCTGGGCAGGGCAGAGAGACTTGTGGATTTTTCATGCTTCTCTGCATGCTGCAGATAAAGGTTTTTTGTTTTGTTTTTGTTTGCACAGAATGTGCTTCACTACAAGACAATCTGATCATCTGATCATTTGCCCTGTCTTATCACTTAGCGTAAATATATCTTTGAATAACATTAGCCAAGTCTTCTCATGTTCTCTACAGGGAAAAGTGAGAACGATTTCACGAGAAGTAATCACGGAGTGTGCAGGGGGTTCGGGCTGTGTAAGCAGGTGTAAACTCACCTAGGCTGCCGCCTCCCTTGGTGTTCCACACTGCTCTCCATCTTCTGTCACTCCCACCCTTTTTAAACTGGAACTTCCTGTGTGAGAGTGGAAGTGTCAGAATGTGGAGTGCGGCATGCAGCGCATCAGAAGGGAGGCAGTGGCTTTATTGTGTTAACCCCTGCTTACATAGCCAGAGCTCCCACACTTACAAGGACTATTGCGCTTTTCGTGAAATGTTTCTCGCTCATCCCTGGCTCTCTCTTAATTTTTTGCTGTTTAATGTTTTGGAGAAAAAATGTTATTGAGTTTCATGCTACTTTTAAAGGACAAAAAAGTAAAATGTACAAATACATAGAGCATATACATTTCTCCCAGAGTAAAATAACCTATAATTTACCTTTTTGCCGTCTCAGTAGGTATTTAAAATCTTATAAATCTGACAGATTTTGAACTACTCCATCTTCTCATGGGGTATTGTCAACATTTACCTTTTTTATTAACGCTCTCCCTGGAAAGGATCTATACAATTATATAATTTTGGCGTTCGGACTAAGCTACTGCCATTCAGTGAATGCCTTTGTAAATGAATACCAGCAGTACCCCATGAGGATTTGGGCTAGTCCAAAACCTGTAAAATGTCAGAATTTCGCCAGCTACTGTAAGCGACGGCAACATAGGAAAAGAATAATTTCTACTGCATTTTACTCAGGGAGAAATCTACATTTCATATGTATTTTATATTTTACAATTTTAAACAACGGTTGCCCTTTAAGGTCCATCAGGCTTACACTTTCCTCCCCATACAGTGGCTGGAGATGCAATAAATACTCACTTTATTTTCTATTGCTACAATCTTTAAAGGGAACTTGAAGTGAGGGATATATGGAGGCTGCCATATCTATTTACGTTTAAGCAATATCAGTTGCCTGGCAGCCCTGCTGACCCTCTGCCTCTAATACTTTAATAGCCCCTAAACAAGCATGCAGATCAAATGTCTGACAAATCTGGCAAGATTTGCTGCATGCTTGTTCAGGGTCTATGGACAAAAGTATTAGAGGAAGAGGATCGGCAGGACTGCCAGGCAATCTGCATTCTTTAAAAGGAAATT
The DNA here is from genome assembly GCF_040937935.1 of Hyperolius riggenbachi. Classification (NCBI taxonomy): domain Eukaryota; kingdom Metazoa; phylum Chordata; class Amphibia; order Anura; family Hyperoliidae; genus Hyperolius; species Hyperolius riggenbachi. The sequence goes on from NC_090656.1 coordinate 252,365,635, forward strand.
AAGGTAATATGGCAGCCTCCATATACCTTTCAGTTCAGGTCCCCTTTTTAAAAATTAATTCAAAAAGGTGAGGTCATAATTACGAGCCAGCAGTAATGCCGATAATCTTTGCATTCATTTTCGTGAAAACAATGTCAAATTTGAGTTTTGAGTGAAAATGACATTGCAAATCATTCTGTAATAAGTTTCTGATTTTTCGTGCTTAAAAATGATTTTGATGGTAAAAATAACGGTTTTCACAAATTTTCACATAGGAAAGAAAAATTTGCTTTCTTTGACTATGTTGCGAAAATAGTGTGTTTTTGCGAATATTTTCTCAATCGAAAATTGCATTTTCGATGTGAAAATGACTTCGGTGAAAAATTGCGAGAGTGAAGCCGGGCCGCTTTAGTCTGTTTAGTTTTATTTCTGCTGTAAATCCTGCGTTTGGTTTTATCGATTTAGCCCCAGAAGAGGACGTGTTTGTCATTGCTGGAAGCTTGACTCATCCTCTCTCTGCGGCGCGGTGGGCACGGTTGGCGTGGGAAGTCTAGGCGGCAGTGCCAGGCGTGCACACGTGTCGGGTCACCTCCTGTGAACCCTGCCATGGCTCATTTGCAGATCTCATGACTCTCTCGTCTCCTTGTGTTTGTCTTGCAGAGGGTGGAGCTTCCAGACAGTCCGCGTTCTACATTCCTACTGGCGTTCAGCCCAGACAGGTGAGCTCCCGCCTCTTCCTTTCCTCCTAACGGCAGGTGTAGCTGCACGAAACCACCTAGACTCTTGGCAGAGTGTCATCTCCAAACCATGCCTGCCAAGAAAACGCAGCTAAACTCGAATGATCCCAGGAACTGTGCTCCTTATACCCAGAATTAGTGCAATCGCTATCAAGTCCGCCTTTGTTCACCTGCTGCTGTGTAACCTGTGAGCACGTGTGATGTACAGCAGCGTACATAGGTGTCTGTACCGGATCTCAGGGACAGTCCATGAGGTGCTTCTCATTCTGGTGCAGCTGCTGATTTTGATTCATTTCCAACTTGTATAAATCACGTATTAAATTTTCATCAACCCAGAATTGGTAGCATCTCATCGATCACCGCTATAGGTGGGATCGTGTCCTTGGGGGGGGGGGGGGGGGATCAGACACTGATAGAGCAACTTGATTTATTGGTTTACTATGCCCACTTCTTACCCCCGAGGGTGCGCACACACATCCAATTTTGATTGGCCTGTTTTACCACTTACCGCTAGCACGAGGGCTAACAGATGTTGAATGCTATGATTGTGCACAGGTAAGCTCTGCTACTACGTTACTACTAAGGAGTAAAACTTGCCAGTCATTGGCCAATCAAAACTGAATGTACGCATGCACCCTTAGAGTCCTTAAATTGATAGACAGGCTGTCATGTCTGGCTCTGTCTTAAAGAGAACCCGAGGTGGGTTTGAAGAATATTATCTGCATACAGAGGCTGGATCTGCCTATACAGCCCAGCCTCTGTTGCTATCCCAAACCCCCCTAAGGTCCCCCTGCACTCTGCAATCCCTCATAAATCACAGCCACGCTGCTGACAAACAGCTTGTCAGAACTGGCTGTGTTTGTCTATAGTGTCAGTCTGCTGCTCTCCCCGCCTCCTGCAGAACTCCGGTCCCCGCCTGCATCCCTTCCTTCCCTGCTGATTGGAGGGAAGGGACGGAGGCAGGGACCGGAGCGATGCAGGAGGCGGGGGAGCAGCTGAGACTGACACTACAGATGTAAACACAGCCTCACAGCATGGCTGTGATTTATGAGGGATTGCAGAGTGCAGGGGGACCTTAGTGGGGTTTGGGATAGCAACAGAGACTGGGCTGTATAGGCAGATCCAGCCTCTGTATGCAGATAACATTCTTTAAACACACCTCGGGTTCTCTTTAATGGACAAGGCAACTAAAGTGTGGGGTATAGAGGCTGCCATATCTGTTTCCTTTTAAACAGTCCCCGTTACCTGGCAGCCCTGCTGATCTGTTTGGCTGCAGTAGACTCACACCAGAAACAAGCATGCAGCTAATCTTGTCAGATCTGACATTGTCAGAAACGCCTGATCTGCTGCATGCTTGTTCATGGGCGGTGGCTAAAAGTATTAGAGGCATAGGATCAGCAGGACAGCCACGCTGACGCAAGAGCCAGGCTCAGCTGCCGCCTGATTACATTTGCATGGCTGCGCCCACCGCCGGAACAGGGCAGAGAAAGTCAAGTCTCTAACCTGGCAGGCTTGCTCTGGCTGTGTACGTACACTGTTTGAAACCGCAGTGCGTCATCGTCCTCCTCTTAATCACTCTGTCTGGACGTGCGTGGTGGGCCAAAAGAGGGAGACACGGGCCGTGGAGTGGAAAGCCGAAACGGGAGATGTTGCTGTCACTTACAGTAGGTAGTAGAAATCTGACATTACCAACAGGTTTTGGGTTAGTCCATCACTCCATAGGGGATTCTCAGCATGGCCTTTATTCTTTATAAAGACATTCCCTGAGAAATTTATACAAAGATGCTGGCCAGCCTCCCTGCTCGCTGCACACTTTTTTTGGCAGTTGGACGGAGCAACTGCCATTCACTAAGTGCTTTTCAAAATAAAGAAAACCCTGAGAACCTCCCTATGAAAAGGGGGGCTAGTCCGAGATATGTTGGTAATGTCAGATTTCTACTACCTACTGTAAGTGACAGCAACATAGGAGAAAAGTAATTTATGCTCATTTTACTCTGGAAGAAACGTACTTTTTATTTGCATATGTTTATATGTATTTAAAATTTTAGGTTTCTCGTGACAGAGGTCCTTTAAAAGGCAATAAATATGGCAGCCTCCATATTCCTCGTGGTACAGTTGTCCTTTATGCAGATGTTGTGCCCGTGTCTTGTCGAGCAGTTCTATAATCCGCCTCTTCTCTCTACAGGACCTTGTTGGCGTCCACACACGTCAACCACAACATCTACATCACAGAAGTGAAGACGGGCCGCTGCATACACTCTCTGGTGGGCCATCGCCGGACCCCGTGGTGTGTAACCTTCCACCCCACCATACCCGGCCTCATCGCATCCGGTTGCCTTGATGGTGAAGTGCGGATCTGGGATCTACATGTAAGTGCTCAGTCCTCTATGTGAGCTGGTGCTCAGTGGACTGAAGTAGCCACATGTCAGCTGAAACCGATGCACACATGCCACAACATACTATCTGTGGTTAGATACATTCAGGTTAAAGTAAGTCTATGTGAGGCAGATGAAGGCTGACTTTATTCTATTTACTTATCAAGAGGATCCCTATAAAGTGTGTGTAGTGTGTGTAGTGTGTGTAGTGTGTGTAGTGTGTGTAGTGTGTGTAGTGTGTGTAGTGTGTGTAGTGTGTGTAGTGTGTGTAGTGTGTGTGTGTGTGTGCGTGCGCGCGGGGGTTATTATAGGCACTGACTTAAATCTCGGAGAAGCCTCCTGGTCTCCTCGGAAGGCTATGGAAGTGCTCGGGTCTCAGAGGAGTGCTTCTGTAAACGAACAGCTCCGTACTGCTTGATCCCGGACTCGTGTGCGCAGTATGGAGCTGCTCATTTTTTGGGCAATTGCAAACCTTAGTACTTCCATAGCCCTGCAAGGAGACCCAGATGCAGCCAGCGGGACATTGGAACAGGGACCCGACGGTGGAACAAGGTGACACAGAAGACCTTGAAGACCCTAAGGGAGACCCCCACCCCCTCCGGTTAGTACCCTTTATGGGAAATCTGTTTGTGCCACTTTACACAGTTAGATGTTCTTCATAAATGTTTCGCTGAATATAAGCATCTCAAGCATTACAACTCTAGTCATAGTGTTGAAGCGATAATCCCTCCCCCCCCCCCCCCCGAAATCCTATCAAAAATCGTTGAGGCCTTGGGGAGCGTCTCAAAGTTTCCTATATGCTTTTTAAAGCCCTCTCTGTAAAGGGCCTGTACAAAGATGGCAGGCAGCCTGTAGAGGCGGAGCTAGGGTATTCAGCACTCGGGGTCAAAGTCAGTTTATGCGCCCCCCCCCCCCCCTCATGACAAGGTGTGAGCCATAAGGGGGTCCTTCATGCTTTCCCGGAGGTGTTTGAGTTTTTAGAATAATTTCCTGCATGTCCGATCTGCACCTGATCCACCTGGCAGGAAATTGCATCGTGCGTACCAAGCATTGGAGAGTTGGGAGATGCGCAGAAATACGCAAGATCTATTATGCTGATGCAAACATGCGGGGAGATAAAACTCCGGGGCAGAGAGCAGGATGAAGCAGGGGAGAAGATTGGATCCTTCCACTGTCTGTCATAGACTCTTGGGGACGAATCAAGGAAAGTAAAACCTGTAACTCCGCCCCCACCAGATGCTGCGCCCAGGGACAGATGTACCCCTTGCCGCTCCATAGCTACTCCTCTGGCAGCCTGCTACCTGAGTGCCGCTATTCCGGGTGATCGGACTGTGCCACTGCTTTCCAGGGAGTGCTTTTCAAAATCCCTCCTACTTCCATCACCCTCTTTAAACTAACACACCCCTTAAAGGGGAACTTCAGCCTAAACAAACATACTATCATTAACCTATTTTGGTTCCTACCGCGCGCTCCTGCGGCCGATCGCGCGCTTGCACGCGCACTCCCGGCCGCGGATTCGGTAGCCAGGGAATCAATGTATCGGGCTACGGTACCCGATCATTGATTCCTCTCCCCCGCTGAAAAAGCGACAGCTTCTCTCGGAAGCTGCGCCTTTTCTGGCCGTTCCCTTCCCGATGAGTCACTGTAAGCGTATGTTATGCTTAGAGTGACGTCATGTAAACAAACTCATGGCCGCCATCTTGTGGCTAAAAAGTAATACTACACCTGTAAAAAATTTTTTTTTAAATTAACACACATTTACATTATAAATCTATTGTTTACATCCCACCCTCCCAAAACTACCCAAATAAAATGTTTACTATAAAAAAAAAAACCATTACAATAAAAAACAAAACAAAAACATGTAAATATTTACCTAAGGGTCTAAACTTTTTAAATATCAATGTAAAGATGAAATATTTCTATATTTTTTTTATTTTAAACTTGTAAATAGTGATAGATGCAAAACGGAAAAAATGCACCTTTATTTCCAAATAAAATATTGTCGCCATACATTGTGATAGGGACATAATTTTAACGGTGTAATAACCGGGACATATGGGCAAATACAATACGTGCGTTTTAAATACGGAGGCATGTATTATTTTAAAACTATAATGGCTGAAAACTGAGAAATAATGAATTTTTTCCGTTTTTTCTTATTCTTCCTGTTAAAATGCATTTACAGTAAAGTGGCTCTTAGCAAAATGTACCCCCCAAAGAAAGCCTAATTGGTGGCGGAAAAAACAAGATATAGATCAGTGCATTGTGATAAGTAGTGATAAAGTTATAGGCTAATGAATGGGAGGTGAACATTTCTCACGTGAAAACGACGGAACCTGAATGGGTTAAGTTACATTAGTTATGTTAATTAAAATAGATAGGTAATATAATATCTTACCCACCCTGTTTTAAAAGAACAGGCAACGGTTTGTGATTTCATGGGGGCTGCCATCTTTTTCATGAGGGCAGCCATCTTTTTGGTTGAAAGGAGGTGACAAGGAGCAGGAAACACAGTTCCAATTGTCCTGTGTCCTGATAACCCCTCCCAGCTGCACACACTAGGCTTCAAATCTCAAATGAAAAAAAAAAAAATTGCACCAAAACAGCAGGAGAACAACATCATCAGAAATCCCATCATGCTTTGCACAGCATCAGGGGAAAATGCCCGGGCAGTTTTCTTCTGTGCAGCTAAAAATGAGGCTTGGGTAAGAAGAACTAAGTTCTGATGCTGGAAAACTGTTAAAGAAACACCAAGCCTTTTCAGTTCTGCTGAGTCGATTTTTAGTCTGGAGGTTCACTTTAAGTAGAGGGTGGCGCTAGAGCTAGCTATCACTCGCCCACCCTGGAACGCCCAAATAGGCGGAGTAACCGCGCACAAGGCTGGGTGGAGAGCTATCATTGACTGTGAATTTCTGGGTTTGTAAAAAGGTAGTTTAGTATAATTTACTGTCTCAGGAAATGGTGACGATCAGAAGGTTGTTAATAAGAACTGATACAAATGCCAATTTATGCATCTTGGAAATCAAATGTGATAAGTTTATTTCCAAACCGCATAAATTTGCATTGCAATTTAGCATTTGTATCAACTCAGAAGTATTAAAGGGACACTTAAGTCAAACAAAAAAAATGAGTTTTACTCACCTAGGGCTTCCAATAGCCCCCTGCAGCTGTCCGGTACCCTCGCCGTCTCCCTCCGATCCTCCTGGCCCCGCTGGCAGCCACTTCCTGTTTCGGTGACAGGAGCTGACAGGCTGGGGAAGCGAGTGATTCTTCGCGTTCCTGGCCACAATAGCACCATCTATGCTGCTATAGCATATATCATATACCATATAGCAGCATAGAGGGTGCTAATGTGTCTGGGAATGCGAAGAATCACTCGCGTCCCCAGCCTGTCAGCTCCTGTCACCGAAACAGGAAGTGGCTGCCGGCGGGGCCAGGAGGATCGGAGGGAGACGGCGAGGGCACCGGACAGCTGCAGGGGGCTATTGGAAGCCCCAGGTGAGTAAAACTCATTTTTTGTTTGACTTAAGTGTCCCTTTAAGGTGGCCGTCATACACTTAAAGATTTGCAGCAGATTCGACCATCGGATAGATTTCTGTCAGATGCCTGTCAAGTTGAATCGGACAGAATCAGAATCCGTTTATTTAGTTTGCACTTACAAGGAATTTGTCTTGGCAGTTGCTTAACAAACGCAAACAAAACAAAAAATGTGTGTGCCACACACTAGGAACAGATTTCCAATAGATTTCAGAATGTAATCTGTTGGGAATCTACTGGAAATAGATCTAAATGCATTATTGGACCATTAGATCCAATGCAACTCTATGGGCCATCGATCTGCTGCCAGCAGCAGATCCACCTAGATTTTCCATCCTGTCAGATAGATCAAATTCCTCAATCTTTCTCCTCTCCTGCGTCCCATTTGTCCACTGTGATCAATGGAATTCTCAGTCCTCCATTTAAAAATGGCCATTACCTTGCACATTCAGTTGTAACTGTCAGCTGCTGATATATAATTGACAGCAACTGGTATATTTCGGTTCTGACAAAATATTGTCAGAACTGGAAGGGATCACTGTAAGAAAAAAATGGTGAGCTTCTGAGAGGAACTGACGGTGAGGTTAGTATGGTATATTCAATTGCAGCTACGTTGTGTGTTTATTTTAAATAATTTTACTTGCTTCAGGTTCCTTTTAAAAAGCCAGATACTTACCTAGGGAGGGGGGATGCTCTGGTTCCTATAAAGCATTGTTCCCCAACCCTGTTCTCAAGGCCCACCAACAGTACATGTTTTGCAGAAAACCACAAACCATCGCAGGTGAGGTAATTAGTGTCTCAGCAGAGATGATGATCTACCTCTGTGGATTTCCACAAAACATGCACTGTTGGTGGTACTTGAGGTCAGGTTTGGGGAATACTGCCTCCCCTCTCCTCTCCCGGGGGCCTGTTCTAGCGCAGGATCCCCGTAGCAGTATTTGACTCAATTAGTCAAATACTGCTCTCTTCTCTGCCAACGGGAAGCTTCGGAAGTCTTCGGGGAGCCCAAGTGCTCCAGAAGAGGGGCTGCTCCATGCTGCGTGTGCTCGAGAGTGGGAAGTGTGCGCAGTATGGATCCGGCTGTTAGGGCTGCAGCTCCTCTGTTTACATTCCCCGTCGAGGGGGATTTTGGAAGTCTTCAGGAGCCGAGCTCTCCGCGGCGGGGGATTTAAATGAAGGAGCTGCTGCCGCGACGAGGGCATCGGGAGAGGAGAGAAAAGGCTCATCTGGACCCAGAGCCTTCCCTCTTCTTAGGCAAGTATCATTTTTTTTTTTTTTTTTTTTTCTTTCTTCAAACACATGGACCTATATTGGCTTTTTCTCCTAAGTTATCTCCTAGGTCTAGGAGACAATTTTCATATTCTCTTTAAAATAACTTTTTTTTTTTTTTTTTTTTAGCATTTTACAATTTTTGAAACGTACTCAAAAGTTGGTGAAAAAGTACTGTCAAAATTATTCTGAGTACTTTCTTGCTTGCTGGTGGTTTAAAGGGACTCCGAGCTCAAATTAAAAACGAAATTAGTACTCACCTGGGGCTTTCTGCAGCCCAGTGTAGGTCGGGAGGTCCCACGACGGCGTCCTGGCTCTTCTCCTAGGCCCCGCTCCGAAATGGCTGCCCGGCGACACCGGGCCGAGTGTCGGGCTCCTTCTTCCGCATAGGTCACGGGTGACGTCACCAGGCCGGCCGCCTCCCGTCATCACGGCGGCCGGCGTGACAGTATGGCGCATACGCGATTAAAGTGCACATACGCCGGCCTCCGTGATGACGCGAGGCGGCCGGCCTGGTGACGTCACCCGTGACCTATGCGGCAGAAGGAGCAGCCCGACACTCGGCCCGGTGTTGCCGGGCAGCCATTTCTGGCCAGGCCCTGGGAGAAGAGCCAGGACGCCGTCATGGGACCTCCCAACCTACACTGGGCTGCAGAAAGCCCCAGGTGAGTACTAATTTAGTTTTTAATTTGAGCTCAGAGTCCCTTTTAAAAGGCATTTTATAGCAAGGCGTGAAAATCTCACCTAGGAGAAAATTTGAATTGTATATATGAGCCCTGAAGTGAGACGAATATGGAGGGTGCCGTATTAATTTTTTTTTTAAAACAATGCACATTGCCTGGCTGTTCTGCTAATTCTCTGCCTCTGATACATTTAGCCACCGCCCCTGAACAAGCATGCAGCAGATCAGATGTTTCTGACTGAAGTCAGACTGGATTAGCTGCATGCTTGTTTCAGGTGTGTGATTCAGCCACTACTGCAGCCAAATAGACCAGCAGGGCTGCCAGGCAACTGGTATTGTTTAAAAAGGAAATAAATATGGCAGCCTCCATATACCTCTCACTTCAGCTGCGCTGTAACATCTCCTTGATTATATCTGCTCTCTTACCTTGTTGTGTGTGTAAAACCATAGAGAGACGGGGAAATGCAGTTTCCTAACGCTCCTTTCTTCTTACTACCACCAGGGCGGCAGCGAGAGCTGGTTCACTGACAGTAACAACGCCATCGCCTCCCTGGCCTTCCACCCCACAGTCCAGCTGCTGCTTATCGCCACCGCCAATGAAATCCACTTCTGGGATTGGAGCCGGCGAGAACCCTTTGCTGTAGTGAAGACGGCCAGTGAGATGGAGCGCGTGCGGTAAGAGCGGACACACCCTGCACCGAAAGCGTAACATGTCCTGGCAAAGGGCATATATACCTGAAAGATTTGCAATGCCCCAATATGTATGCCAATATGGATACTTACTTAAAGCGGATCCGAGATGAAAAACTAGCTATAACAAGTAACTTGTCTATATATCTTATCTAAAGTTTAGATCATTTACACAGCAAATCTGGCTGCAAACAGCTTCAACAGGATATGATTTTTTTCTTCCTGTCTTCCTGTGATACGAGAGCAGCCATATCTTGCTTGTGATCATTACACACAGGCAAGCTGATCTGTTTCTCCCCCCCCCCCCCCCCTCAGCCTGTTAAAACTTCACTCACCTCTCCTCCTCTCTCCTCCCCTCTGCCTCTGATATCAGTGGTTAGTAACACCTCCTCCTGCCCAAACTGAGCTCCCATAAGCCCTTGATACATCTGTCTCAAAGTGCCAAGGCACTGGAGCTGTGGCCAAGGCTTGTTAAGTTTATAGGGAATTAGAGTATTAAAACAAAACAAAAGCTTGTAAAAGATCCAGAGGCCTCTCCCTCCTGAGGTGATTATCCTCCAGAGGCATTTCCCCCCCCTCCCCCCTACAGGTACACTTTAAGATTGAAAGATATGGAGATGCAGCAGTATACAGTGGCACTGGAATAAGCTCAAGGAGTACACATAACCTATGTCGATACTACAATATGTGGTAGAACAATATAAAAATAAACTAAAACATTACATTAACGAAATCAAGTCAACCTGCCATAAAGGCTCTCAGAATGTATCAAGTAGATAAAGTGATAACAAAAGAAAAGAAATGACAAGAACTCTTTAGTGTTCCCCAGGCGAAGTGTGACATGATAAACAATGTACCGTATATATCTGAGTATAAGCCGAGTTTTTGGTTCCAAACAAGTGGCCCAAAATTGGGAGATCTCGGCTTATACTTGAGTCAGTCGTTGGTGCTCACCTCCCCGAGTGCACCTTCCTTCCACAGTTTGCAGCAATGTGTACAGTAATCTGTGCCCTCCTTTCCCCTGTTTGCTGCAATATGTACAGTAATCTGTGCCCCCCTTTCCCCTGTTTGCTGCAATATGTACAGTAATCTGTGCCCCCCTTTCCCCTGTTTGCCGCAATGTGTACAGTAATCTGTGCCCCCCTTTCCCCTGTTTGCTGCAATATGTACAGTAATCTGTGCCCCCCTTTCCCCTGTTTGCCGCAATGTGTACAGTAATCTGTGCCCCCCTTTCCCCAGTTTGCCGCAATGTGTACAGTAATCTGTGCCCCCCTTTCCCCTGTTTGCCGCAATGTGTACAGTAATCTGTGCCCCCCTTTCCCCTGTTTGCAGCAAGGTGTACAGTAATCTGTGCCCCCCTTTCCCCTGTTTGCCGCAATGTGTACAGTAATCTGTGCTCCCCTTTCCTTTGCCACAATGTGTGCAGTAATCTGTGCCCCCCTTTCTTTTGTTTGCTGCAATATGTACAGTAATCTGTGCCCCCCTTTCCCCTGTTTGCAGCAAGGTGTACAGTAATCTGTGCCCCCCTTTCCCCTGTTTGCCGCAATGTGTACAGTAATCTGTGCCCCCCTTTCCCCTGTTTGCCACAATGTGTACAGTAATCTGTGCCCCCCTTTCCCTTGTTTGCTGCAATGTGTACAGTAATCTGTGCTCCCCTTTCCCCTGTTTGCCGCAATGTGTACAGTAATCTGTGCCCCCCTTTCCCCAGTTTGCCGCAATGTGTACAGTAATCTGTGCCCCCCTTTCCCCTGTTTGCCGCAATGTGTACAGTAATCTGTGCTCCCCTTTCCCCTGTTTGCCGCATTGTGTACAGTAATCTGTACCCCCCTTTCCCCTGTTTGCCGCATTGTGTACAGTAATCTGTACCCCTCTTTCCCTTGTTTGCCGCAATTTGTACAGTAATCTGTGCCCCCCTTTCCCCTGTTTGCCGCATTGTGTACAGTAATCTGTGCCCCCCTTTCCCCTGTTTGCCGCAATGTGTACAGTAATCTGTGCCCCCCTTTCCCCTGTTTGCCGCAATGTGTACAGTAATCTGTGCCCCCCTTTCCCCTGTTTGCTGCAATATGTACAGTAATCTGTGCCCTCCTTTCCCCTGTTTGCCGCAATGTGTACAGTAATCTGTGCCCTCCTTTCCCTTGTTTGCCGCATTGTGTACAGTAATCTGTGCCCCCCTTTCCCCTGTTTGCCGCATTGTGTACAGTAATCTGTGCCCCCTTTTCCCCGGTTTGCTGCAATGTGTACAGTAATCTGTGCCCCCCTTTCCCCTGTTTGCAGCATTGTGTACAGTAATCTGTGCCCCCCTTTCCCCTGTTTGCAGCATTGTGTACAGTAATCTGTACCCCCCTTTCCCTTGTTTGCCGCATTGTGTACAGTAATCTGTGCCCTCCTTTCCCCTGTTTGCTGCAGTGTGTACAGTAATCTGTGCCCCCCTTTCCCCTGTTTGCCGCAATGTGTACAGTAATCTGTGCCCCCCCTTTCCCCTGTTTGCCGCAATGTGTACAGTAATCTGTGCCCTCCTTTCCCCTGTTTGCCGCCATGTGTACAGTATTCTGTGCCCCCCTTTCCCCTGTTTGCAGCATTGTGTACAGTAATCTGTGCCCTCCTTTCCCTTGTTTGCTGCAATGTGTACAGTAATCTGTGCCCCCCTTTCCCCTGTTTGCCGCATTGTGTACAGTAATCTGTACCCCCCTTTCCCCTGTTTGCCGCATTGTGTACAGTAATCTGTACCCCTTTTTCCCTTGTTTGCCGCAATTTGTACAGTAATCTGTGCCCTCCTTTCCCCTGTTTGCAGCAAGGTGTACAGTAATCTGTGCCCCCCTTTCCCCTGTTTGCAGCAAGGTGTACAGTAATCTGTGCCCCCCTTTCCCCTGTTTGCCGCAATGTGTACAGTAATCTGTGCCCTCCTTTCCCCTGTTTGCTGCAATATGTACAGTAATCTGTGCCCTCCTTTCCCCTGTTTGCCCCAATGTGTACAGTAATCTGTGCCCTCCTTTCCCTTGTTTGCCGCATTGTGTACAGTAATCTGTGCCCCCCTTTCCCCTGTTTGCCGCATTGTGTACAGTAATCTGTGCCCCCTTTTCCCCGGGTTTGCTGCAATGTGTACAGTAATCTGTGCCCCCCTTTCCCCTGTTTGCAGCATTGTGTACAGTAATCTGTGCCCCCCTTTCCCCTGTTTGCAGCATTGTGTACAGTAATCTGTGCCCCCCTTTCCCCTGTTTGCAGCAAGGTGTACAGTAATCTGTGCCCCCCCGTTCCCCTTTTTGCCGCAAGGTGTACAGTAATCTGTGCCTCCCTCCCCCGCTATGTGTACAGTAATCTGTGCCTCCCTCCCCCGCTATGTGTACAGTAATCTGTGCCTCCCTCCCCCGCTATGTGTAGAGTGCTGTAATCCGTGTGTCATTCTCTTCCTGGCAGACCGGAGTGTCAGAATATGCAGTGTGGCTTTGAGTGACTCTCAGTGATCCGCGCTGTTGGGATGCCTTTTCCTGCCTGTCGCAGGCTCGTTGCTGTGACGCCACACGTGGTGCACGTGATAAGAGTCATAGCAACGAGCCTGCAACAGACTCCCTCCTCTCCTCTGGTTTATCAGCTGACACCTAAACATAGCTGCTCAACAGGGGATCGTGCCGGGAGCTGCGGTGAGGCCACATCTGACTCCATCGCTGGCAGGACCATCTAACCAGCTTCCCCATATTGCTCAGAGCTCCTTAATAGGCAGCTGTTTGTAGGCATAATCATGTGACCACAGCCCACGGGCAAATGAAAGGAAGACTCAAGAGGTTCAAAACAAAAATAAATAAATCTTTTGGGGCTGTGTATTCTATGATACAGATAATAGGATAACAGAGGCGCCAACAGGATAAAAAACACTAAAAGAACTTAAAAACCCATCTTGGTAATAGAGGAGGCAGTGGTGGACTCACCCCCTCCAAGCAGAACACACGACTGTGGATTTTCAGTCAAAACAATTTTATTGGACACTCCAAATAAAGTGCAACGCGTTTCACGGGATACAAACCCGCTTCATCAGGCAACAACAGATAGGAGTAAACAGCATCTGCCAGTATCAACACTGAGCGCCTCTAGAGGCGCTCAGTGTTGATGACACTGGCAGATGCTGTTTACTCCTATCTGTTGTTGCCTGATGAAGCGGGTTTGTATCCCGTGAAACGCGTTGCACTTTATTTGAAAATCCACAGTCGTGTGTTCTGCTTGGAGGGGGTCCACCACTGCCTCCTCTATTACCAAGATGGGTTTTTAAGTTTTTAGTGTTTATTATCCTATTGGCGCCTCTGTTATCCTATTATCTACATCAAGTCCACCCTTGGTGGAGGGTTGTACCCTTCCTTCTTCAACTACAGAGAGCGACTTCTTAATCCTGAGTGGGATCAGGACAATCTCCCCACCTGCTTTGACAGTGGTTGCCTACTTGGTAACCCTGGTTTGTGAGTATTAAATTAATATTACTACTCTATCAATTATACCTTACCAGTACATACTACACTATTGGGCTCTTGGTGTCCTCTCTTTTTCTCATTCTATGATAGAGGCAGTGATTGACATTTTATGTAGCCTTGTACAGGTCCACTTTTCTATATTGTAGTAAAATCCTTGCACAGCGTTTCTTGTAATTGATTGGATGCCAGCAGCGCCCAGCTGAGCTCGCCCTCAGCCGTTCTCCAGTTTAATATTTGTCCCCAGGCATGGAGAGCAGCAGTTAATGAAAGCCAGCAGTTTGGAGCGGTGTCAGTGTTCAGCTCATAAACCCACAACGATCTGGGAGCAGTTATATTGTTCTGAACTGCGAAGGGAGCTACAGACTAGCGAAGGGATAGAGTGCCAAATATTAGGAGTGTAAAATTAGCAGCATGCTTTATCAGACTTTTATGTGTGTGTGTATTTCCTTTTAAACAATACCAGTTGCCTGGCATCCCTGCATGCAGCCAATATGGTCAGACTTCAGTCAAACATGTGATCTGCATGCTTGTTCAGGGGCTATGAGTAAATGTGTTAGAGGCAGAGGATCAGCACGACAGCCAAGACATTTGCATTGTTTTACAGTAAATAAATAGGGCAGCCTCCATATCCCTCTCATTTCCGGTGTGCTGTAGAACCTGCATTAGCTCTGATTTATTAGCATGTCTCTGGCGATCTCTAGGCATGGCATACTGAGTGCTGGAACTATCCTTCCCTTACATTTCCTTTTTCCTTCCACAGATTGGTACGATTCGATCCCCTTGGGCATTATCTCCTTACTGCTATTGTGAACCCCTCTAACCAGCAGGTAAGTCCACAACCACTTACTGTTACATTTACACATACAGACCTGGAGTAACTAGCAGTGTTAGGAGTGATCCCCTCTAACCAGCAGGTAAGTAATAACCACCCCCTGACTGTCCACAGTCCTCTTCCTGTTACATTTACACATACAGACATGGAGTAACTAGCAGTGTTAGGAGTGATCCCCTCTAACCAGCAGGTAAGTAATAACCACCTCCTGACTGTCCACAGAACTCTTCCCATTACATTTACACATACAGACATGGAGTAACTAGCAGTGTTAGGAGTGATCCCCTCTAACCAGCAGGTAAGTAATAACCACCTCCTGACTGTCCACAGACCTCTTCCCATTACATTTACACATACAGACATGGAGTAACTAGCAGTGTTAGGAGTGATCCCCTCTAACCAGCAGGTAAGTAATAACCACCTCCTGACTGTCCACAGAACTCTTCCCATTACATTTACACATACAGACAGGGAGTAACTAGCAGTGTTAGGAGTGATCCCCTCTAACCAGCAGGTAAGTAATAACCACCTCCTGACTGTCCACAGACCTCTTCCCATTACATTTACACATACAGACATGGAGTAACTAGCAGTGTTAGGAGTGATCCCCCTCTAACCAGCAGGTAAGTCCACAACCACCCCCTAACTGTCCACAGACCTCTTCCTGTTACATTTACACATACAGACATGGAGTAACTAGCAGTGTTAGAAGTGATCCCCCTCTAACCAGCAGGTAAGTAATAACCACCTCCTGACTGTCCACAGAACTCTTCCCATTACATTTACACATACAGACATGGAGTAACTAGCAGTGTTAGGAGTGATCCCCTCTAACCAGCAGGTAAGTAATAACCACCTCCTGACTGTCCACAGACCTCTTCCCATTACATTTACACATACAGACAGGGAGTAACTAGCAGTGTTAGGAGTGATCCCCTCTAACCAGCAGGTAAGTAATAAACACCTCCTGACTGTCCACAGAACTCTTCCCATTACATTTACACATACAGACATGGAGTAACTAGCAGTGTTAGGAGTGATCCCCCTCTAACCAGCAGGTAAGTAATAACCACCTCCTGACTGTCCACAAAACTCTTCCCATTACATTTACACATACAGACAGGGAGTAACTAGCAGTGTTAGGAGTGATCCCCTCTAACCAGCAGGTAAGTAATAACCACCTCCTGACTGTCCACAGACCTCTTCCCATTACATTTACACATACAGACAGGGAGTAACTAGCAGTGTTAGAAGTGATCCCCCTCTAACCAGCAGGTAAGTAATAACCACCTCCTGACTGTCCACAGAACTCTTCCCATTACATTTACACATACAGACAGGGAGTTCCCAGCAGTGTTAGAAGCTCTGGACTTTATTTCCCAGAGATCTCCTGAGCTGAAGAAAGCATAAAGCCTTTGTACACACGGGAGGGTGATGGAGGGGGTGGGGGCAGTTCATCTCTGTAGCCCAGCAGAGATTGGAACTCCGCCCCTCAGGGTGACAGCACATGGTTGATGCTTACAGATGCGTCACTATTCTCCGGGCTAGCGCCCCGTGCTGTCTGTTGCTATGGGGGAGGGGCTGAGGGAAAGCAGCGGCTCACGGCTGAGAAATTTTACTATGGGCGGGGTGGAGTAAAAGAATGTCTCGTTGCTTGCTCAGGCTTCAGGGATAGCTTAAGATCAGTCGTTATCGTCCGCCATGTCCAAGTTCAGTCCAGCATGTGTGAGTAGCTTAAAGAGGAACTGCTGCGAAAATCTTAAAATTTAAAACGCATACAAATAAGTACATTTCTTCCAGAGTAAAATGAGCCATAAATTACCTTTCTCCTATGTTGCTGTCACTTACAGTAAGTAGTAGAAATCTGACATTACCAACAGGTTTTGGACCTGCCCATGTTCTCATGGGGGGTTCTCTTTATTTTTAAAAGCACTTAGTGAATGCCAGTTGCTCTGTCCAACTGCCAAAATAGTGTGCAGCAAGCAGAGAGGCTGGCCAGCATCTTTGTATTAATCATTTTTAGAGAAAGTGTTTTATAAAGAATAAAGGCCATGCTGCAAATCCCCCATGAAGAAATGGACTAGCCCAAAACCTGGCCGTAATATCAGATTTCTACTACCTACTGTAAGTGACAGCAACATAGGAGAAAAGTAATTTATGGCTCATTTTACTCTGGAAGAAATGTACTTATTTGTATGCATTTTAAATTTGAAGATTTTCTTGACAGTTCCTCTTTAAAGTAAATTTGAGGCTTTGATGCCACAAGGATTTGTAATTAGTTGTAGTTATCCATCCATCACTTTCCTTGTCCCCCAGTCAGCCCTGGTAGTCAGGGACTGCAAGCAATGGGCAGCGCTCACAGGCTGCAAGTGAAGTGAAAGCTCCAGAGATATGCCCAGCCCCTTGGGGCTAAATACACACCTTGAATACAAATCAGATGCAAATTATGTGCTAACACTAATCTAAATTCTAAAATTTGAATGCAAGCTGACACCCCTGGAGGCAGCTAGCCTGAAGTATACTTAAGTTTTGTACAGCAGAAGGAAATGGCAGCGCTTCCAAACAGACGCTGCACCTGAATTGACTACCTGCACAGGTATGCAGATCTCAAATAACGGGCAGGTTACACACCTTGCATTCAAAACAGGTACAGTAAAGGGGGGCGTTAGCTTCAGCATAAGTTGTGCACAAATTATCCCTAATAGACTCTCCAACGGCGGTGACGTGCCCCATAGGAGAGAAACTAACCACTAATCTAGCAGTGAAACATATAAAAAAGTGAAGCATGTTCAAACAATGAAAATTGTCCAAAAAAAAGGTTAAAACCTCAAACTAGTCAGGGACTACTGCACACGCCGGGAGCCTTCTGTGTGGCTTTGAGTGTCCTGCGTCTGCACGGCCAGGGAAGGCAGGTAACTGCACAGACGCAGAACACTGCCAGCTACCAAGGAGGTGTTTGGCACAGTAGGTACCGACTGGTTTCGTTTTATTCCTGTTTGGATAAAGCACTTCTCCCACGTTAAAGTTTACATTACGTCAGTGAGAGTGAAATATGATCTTATAGCAAGCCAGATTTATCGCATGAACAAACAATTTAAAAAATGTTTGACCGGCTTTAAACATCAAAAAGGTAAAACCTGTCCGAATGCTTGATAGACATGTCACAACATGGCGTGGTAAGAATAGATAAAATCAGGATTTTAAAAGGCAACTGAAGGAATTGGAATATGGAGGCTGCCATATTTATTTTCTTTTAAAGAACCTCTGTCGCGAAAATTTATTGTACATGTAATATACATGTTAACACATACAAATAAGACGTTTTTTTTCCAGAGTAAAATGAGCCATAAATTACTTTTCTCCTATTTTGCTGTCACTTACAGTAGGTAGTAGAAATCTGACATTATCGACAGGTTTTGGACTAGCCCATCTCTTCATGGCGGATTCTCAGGGATTTCTTTATTTTCAAAAGCACTTAGTGAATGGCAGAGTTGTTCCATCCAGCTGCTAAAAAATGTGCAGTGAACAGGGAGGCTGGTCGGCATCTTTATATAAATCCTTTTCGAGAAATGTCTTTATAAAGAATAAAGGCCTTGCTGAGAATCCCCTATGAAAAGATGGACCAGCCCAAAACCTGTGGCTTCTGTCAGATTTCTACTACCTACTGTAAGTGACAGCAGCATAGGAGAAAAGTCATTTGTCTCCTTTTAGTCTGTAAGAAACACACTTCTTATTTATGTGTTTGCATGTATTTCAAATTTTAAAATTTTTCTCGATGATGGTCCTTCAAGCAATACCAGTTGCCTGGCAGCCCTGCTGATCTTCTTCCCCTAATACATTTAGCCATAGACCCTGAACAAGCATGCAGCAGATCAGGGGGTTCTGACATTGTCACATCTGAAAGATTAGCTTCATGCTCGTTTCTGGTGTTATTCAGACACAACTGCATCCTAATAGACCAGCAGGACAGCCAGGCAACTGGTATTGTATAAAAGGAGATAAATATGGCAGCCTCCATATATTTCTCACTTCAGTTGTCCTTTAAAGGGAAGGTTCAGGGAGGGTGGGTTAGAAATAAAAATCAAATTCCACTTACCTGGGGCTTCCTCCAGCCCGTGGCAGGCAGGAGGTGCCCTCGCCGCCGCTCCGCAGGCTCCCGGTGGTCTCCGGTGGCCGACCCGACCTGGCCAGGCCGGCTGCCAGGTCGGTCTCTTCTGCGCTCCAAGGCCCGGAACTTCTGCGTCCCACGCCGGCGCTCTGACGTCATCGGACGTCCTCCGGGCTCTACTGCGCATGCGTAGTAGTTCTGCGCCTGCGCAGTAGAGCCCGGAGGACGTCCGATGACGTCAGAGCGCCGGCGTGGGACGCAGAAGTTCCGGGCCTTGGAGCGCAGAAGAGCCCGACCTGGCAGCCGGCCTGGCCAGGTCGGGTCGGCCACCGGAGACCACCGGGAGCCTGCGGAGCGGCGGCGAGGGCACCTCCTGCCTGCCACGGGCTGGAGGAAGCCCCAGGTAAGTGGAATTTGATTTTTATTATTAACCCACCCTCCCTGAACCTTCCCTTTAAGGGGAAAGGGCCCAAAGTGAGATCTTGTGTCTGGGGCATACAGACATGACTGTATACACAACTGCATATGCAGCTGCCATGGGCTGAGCATCACACAGGACATGACAAGGGGCAGACTTCACTCCTGACACTGTTGGAGCACATTGCCAGTGTTCTGCATCAGTGTTCTGTAACATTACTTTTATAGCATGTACCCCTTTAATAGTCACTGCATTGGCTAAGAACATGTGCTTGCCATTTCTTGAGCAAACCCCCACCCGCCGCCAAATACTTACCAAGCCTCCAGAAACGTCTAGCAGCCTGCAGCACCTAGTGGGCTCCCAGCAGCTTTCCAGCGTACTCTGCGCACGCAAGCTGGAGTGTCACCTGACCTGCATCGGATCAGGTGACACACATGCTTCTGTGCATGGCTCCAGAAAGCAGCTAGGATCTGCAGAAAGTCTGCCAGACGTTGCTGGAGGCTCAGTAAGTATTGGAATGCGTTCAAACTTGCCCGAAACAGCCCCTGTTATGCATCAGGCATGCCAGTTAGTTGAGACTTCCAGTTGTCTGAGTTCTGGATAACAGGGACATTGCTGTACCCCCTATAGCCGAGGCCCAAACGAGTCTGTGCTACTGCGTAGGAGGCTTGTGCAACACAGACCCAGTCCTGCCTGGCTTGTTCCACAAAAAGCCGAGGGGGGCGGTACTAGTGCGCCTAGACAGAGGCAGCCTCTTGTGTATACATGTCAAACTCCGACTCGCGGGCCACAGCTGACCCTCAGAGCCATTACATTTGACCCCCAAGTAGTTTCTTCACTCTACATTATGTTTGGCCCACTGTAGACCTCCAAAGAAGCTGTATTGGAGGTGAAGCCCTAGATCCACCTGGAAGCCATGTGGAGGAGGCAGGGGGAAAGCACTAATCACTAGGGGACTGTATAGGGGAGGGTGGGGGCCACTAGACACCAGAGAACTGTATAAGGGAGGCAGGTGGCCCACTACTAGACATTGAGTTTGGCCTGTGACTTGGTCCCAGTGTTCAACTTCGGCCCGCTTTGTATTTGTTTTGCACTCCTGCTCTTGAGGTCTTATGGGTCCAGAGTCTTCCCCCTGCTAAGGTAAGTACCCCCTAGGGGCGTTTCTTTTTGCATACTTGTAAAAAAAACACACTTCAATCATTCCATGATGCTTTTACTCAATTATTGATACTTATTCAGATTTATTTGTATACTTATCATTTTGTTAGTCTCAAAAATTGTTATACTGACTATAGCATTTTAGGTACACCCCCTGGGGTAACCCAACAGAACTCATGTTGTACATGAATCCCCAGCTGCATACAATTTGCATTGCTTTCCATACAAGCCAGAGCAATTTGCATCCCATTCTCTAACGAGCAGCGGTGGGAGGAACACACACACACACACACACACACACACACACACACACACACACACACACACACACACACACACACACACACACACACACACACACACACACACACACACACACACACACACACACACACACACACACACACACACACACACACACACACACACACACACACACACACACACACACACACACACACACACACACACACGTGTTAATTTCTCCTTGTTCTCTTTCAGAGTGACGAGGAGTCAGAGATCTCCCTGGACTGTGCAGAGATTCCCATCTACCGCCAGAGGTCACTGCTGCAGACTCAGCCAGTACGCCGCACCCCACTGCTGCACAACTTCCTGCACATGCTGTCCTCCCGCTCCTCGGGCACGCAGGCGGGGGAGCAAACGCCTGTCCAAGACTCTGTCACGCCCCCTCACCCACCTCTTCCCCCTCCCCCTCCACCCGTCCCCGCAACAGACAACAATCAAAGGCTCTTGTACGCTAATACCCGTGTGCGTGAGCGGACCCCCAGCATCAACGCCCCCTGCTGCCAAGACCCCAACATGCTGTGCCTCTGCATCCGCTGCTCCACCGCACGGCTGTCTTCTCCACTCTTTCCTCACCCCGAAGCGCCTGGTGCTCCCTCCACTTCTTCGGGGGTCACCTCCACTTCCTATTCACCAGTACAGACTGACCCCCAGCATTCTCTGGAGCGCCAGCAGCACCAGTCCTCTGCCCAGCACGACCACGGACTTCTAAGCCGACCTTCTGCCTTCAGTAGCGTACACAGCAGCACAGCCGGTAACACGCTGCGTAACCTGAGCCTGGGGCCCACACGCCGCTCTCTCACCGGGCAGCCGACCCGCTACCCGCAGCCCCCCACGGATATGGCCAGTTCTGAGTGGACACGCACGGTGCTGAACATGGGATCCAGGTCTGAACTGGAACCCATGCCGCCTCCACGGACGAGCGCCTCCTCTGTGGGTCTCTTGTCTGTGTGGCGTCAGCAGGAAGGGGAGGCCTCATCCTCTGTATATACTTCAGCCACTGAGGGTAGAGGGTTCTCCAGCACGGAGCAGGACGCCACCGGATCTCAGCCGCAGGTCCCGCCCACAACAGCCCGAACGGACCTGCAATGTGACCTGCGCCGCTTCTTCCTGGAGTACGATAGGCTGCATGACCTGGAACCAGGAGCGCCGGGGACCGCCCAGGGACAGGCTCACGAGATGCTCAATAACAATCTAGAGCCTGAGCAGCCTGGGCCTTCCCAGCAGCCAAACCAGGTGCCCAGCGGGGAGAGCAGCGCCAACCAGCCCAGGGGACACTTGAACCGCTGCCGAGCGTGCCACAACCTGCTGACCTTTAACAACGACACACTGCGCTGGGAAAGGACGCCTCCGGCTTTCCCCGAGACTGCCGCCACATCCTCCTGGCAGCCCATACCAATCCCCCCGGTCCCCATACCCAGTCCCTTGCCGCTCAGTCTGGCCACTGGCAGCACGGAGCAGCCCGCAGCTGCTGGGGTAGAGAGGACGGATCTAGGAAGCCTGGCAGGTGGCGGCAGCGGGCGCCTGGAAGCCGCGCCGCCGCAGGAAGACAGAACGGTGGGCGTGGTGTATAACCCAGAGACTGGGCACTGGGAACGGGTCTACAGTCAGCCTGCCACTGTCACAAGAGCGCCGAATGTACCCCAAGAGGCCTTACCCCAGGACCTGCCCGAGGAGAGCACGGAGGAAGACTCGCTGAGAAGGTGAGAAACGGAGCAGAATCTCTGCCAATTCATGGCTTCAACCCTGAAGCGAAAATAAACCTATGACATAATGTATTATTGTATGTGTCGTACAGCTAAGAAATGGAAAATTAGTAGCAAAGAAGTCTCGTTTTTTTTCCAGTACAGAAAGAGTTAAAAACTTCAGTTGTTATCTATGCAAAAGAGCTTCTCTGAGCTCTTCCACCAACTGGGTCAAATACAGCCCTATTTTCTGAAGCACTTAAACAGCCAAGAAACAGTGAGAGAAGGCTTCAGATAAGGGTTTACTGCAGGGAGGTTGAACAGGTCATTATTTCTGTTTTGTTTTATAGCTTAACCTCCCTGGCGGTCAATTAAAAGCGCCAGGGGGCAGCGCAGCAGTTTTTTTTACTTTTTTTTTTTTTTTTTAATTGTGTAACTAGCCTAGCGCTAGCTGCATGATAGCCGCTGAGCAGCGGCATCCCCCCACCCCCTCTGATCGCCTCCGGCGATCAGGCCCGTCAGGAAATCCCGTTCTGAACGGGATTTCCATTAGGGCTTCCACTGTCGCCATGGCGACAGGCGCGATGACGTCGTGACTTAAGAGGGAGTCCCGATCCACCCCTCAGCGCTGCCTGGCACTGATTGGCCAGGCTGCGTAGGAGTTTTGGGGGCGGGGGGACCCACTAACGTGGCGAATCGGCGGGGAGTGGCGGCAAGCGAGTCATGCACGCAGCTAGCAAAGGGCTCGCTGCGTGCAACAACAAAAAAATTACGAAAATCGGCCCAGCGGGGCCTGAGCAATCCTCCTGCGCGGCATAGCCCGAGCTCAGCTCGGGATTACCGCCAAGGAGGTAAAAAGACGGTGTGGTTTTAAAACTGCAACTGTGGCAGTATGATGCAATGTTATACAAAAAAGCTATAGAACGGAACATAAAAATGACTCTTTGCTACTAATGTTCTATGTATTATGCATACTACACATATGATTCATTCTATCATAATTGGGTTTTTTTTCGCTTCAGATTTGCTTTACAGAGAACCCGAGGTGGGTTTGATAAGTCATATTAGGACACAGAGGTACGTTCTGTATGCAATCGCCTGCCTCTGTGTCCTATCAGTGTGCCTCCAATGCAGCGTGCCTCAAATGTACTCACCTTCCACGGTCAGATCACCTCCTCCCTATAAATGGAGATCGTTTCATTGGAGAATTAGCAAGCGAAGGGTTAATTTACTTTGTCATTTTGTTTACCACGCCCCCTCAGTAGCTCCCTATTACTTATTTAATTGGAAGGTTCACGGACATGCTTAAAAAAATAAAAATACTAATCCACATACCTGGGGCTTCCTCCAGCCCGTGCCCTCGGCGCCACTCCGCAGGCTCCCGGTCTTCTCCGGTGGCTGGCTCACCCGACCTGGCCACACCGGCTTCCTGGTCGGGCTTCTCCTTGCGCTCCAACGTGCGTCTCACGCGGTCACGCTGACGTCATCGGACGTCCTCCAGGCTGTACTGCGCAGGCACAGAACTACTGCACCTTCGCAGTACAGCCTGGAGGACGTCCGATGACGTCAGCGCGACCGCGTGAGACGCACGTTGGAGCGCAGAAGAGCCCGACCTGGAAGCCGGCCAGGTCGGGTGAGCCATTAGAGAAGACCGGGAGCCTCCGGAGCGGCGTCGAGGGCACGTCCTGCCTGCCACGGGCTGGAGGAAGCCCCAGGTATGTGGATTAGTATATTAATTTTTTTTACCATGTCCGTGAACCGGGGTCAGCTGAAGTGAGAAATATATGGAGGCTGCCATATTTATTTCCTTTTATACAATACCAGTTGCCTGGCTGTCCTACTGGTCTATTAGGATTTAGTAGTGTATGAATAATGTCAGAAACAAGCATGAAGCTAATCTTTCAGATCTGCCAATAATGTCAAATACCTGATCTGCAGCATGCTTGTTCAGGGGCTATGGATAAAAGTATTATAGGCAGAGGATCAGCAGGGCTGCCAGGCAACTGGTATTGTATAATTGTGGCAGCATCCATATCCCTCTCGCTTCAGTTGCCCTTTACATTTTCTAGCTCGAGGTGAGGAATCTGAATTTTGTGTGGCTGGGAATTGTATCCTGTGCTCTCGCTCCTTACCCATCAGTAACCATTGTCAGCATACACACAGCTTATGCTGGTGTGTGCGCATGCTACATAGTTGTGTTCCACAGTTGTTACCTCTTAAAGAGACTCCGTAACAAAAATTGCATCCTGTTTTTTATCATCCTACATGTTCCAAAAGCTATTCTAATGTGTTCTGGCTTACTGCAGCACTTTCTACTATGACAGTCTCTGTAATAAATCAATGTATCTTTCCCCTGTCAGACTTGTCGGCCTGTGTCTGGAAGGCTGCCAAGTTCTTCAGTGTTGTGGTTCTGCTATGAACTCACCCTTTCTGGCCCCTCTATGCACACTGCCTGTATGTTATTTAGATAAGAGAGAAGAGAGAAGCTGCTCTAATCAGCTGGATAAATCGTCCTCTGAGCTGGCTGGGCTTTCACATACTGAGGAATTACAAACAAGGGCAAAGCTGTTTGCAGGAAGAAAAGAGCAGCCTGAAACTTCAGTGCATGGGGGAAAGAAACACACAAATGATCTCTTGAGATTCAAAAGGAATGCTGTATACAGCCTGCTTATGTATGGATGTATTTTCTATGTGTGGACATACTGTACATCAACCTACTTCCTGTTTTGGTGGCCATTTTGTTTGTTTACAAACAAACTTTTTAAAACTGTTTTTAACCACTTTTAATGCGGTGAGGAGCGGCGAAATTGTGACAGAGGGCAATAGGAGATGTCCCCTAACGCACTGGTATGTTTACATTTGAGCGATTTTAACAATACAGATTCTCTTTAAAGAGGAGCTCCAGTGAAGATAATGTAATTAACCAAAGTGATTAACCATTTAACCTTGAAGGGTTTTTAAAAATAATGAAAATGTATTTCATTTTTGTATGGGAAGGAGGGTATTTGGATGTGGTTTTACTTTTTGGCCACAAGATGGAGATACAGAATTAGTGTGTTCTAAAAATAGAAACAGAACCAAGTGTTTATATTTGTCTAAATACAGGGACATAGACACTCCAGCTGGGGGAGGTGAAAAATAATCTTAACAATAATTATGTAGAAATGATTTAGTCAGTGTTTGCCCATTGTAAAATCTTTCCTCTCGCTGATTTACATTCTGACATTTATCACATGGCGACATTTTTACTGCTGGCAGGTGGTCAGTGGAAGGAAATGCTGCTTGTTTTTTTGGCATTTGGAAACCACTGTTATTTACGACAATGCAACAAGGCTCCCACAGTGTGATGTCACATTCATGGTCCTCACAGTTTCCTGTGGGAGGGGTTTCACCACAGTATCAGCCATACAGCGCCCCCTGATGATCTGTTTGTGAAAAGGAAAATATTTCTCATGGGAAAGGGGGTATCAGCAGCTCCTGATTGGGATGAAGTTCAATTCTTGGTTACGGTTTCTCTTTAAAGGGAACCAGAGACGAAGCACCCTTGTGTATTTTACCACATATATCAGTGGGAACATTAGAGAAAACACTTACCCTGCTCTCTGTTTCATCCTCACTGCTAAAAGTGTCTGTTATCAGCTGTGATAAGAATCCCGGACTGAGCATTCAGTCTGGCTTTGCAGGGAATAATTATAACTGAGTCATTATAGCAGAGCCACAAGGGGGCAGGCTTGGGCTTGAAAAGACACCAGAGAAGGCAGACTCAGCTATAATCTTTCCGTAGCAAAGCCAGACTGAGTGCTCAGTCGGGTATTCTTATCAGAGGTGATAACAGGCAGATTAAACAGAGAACAATGAAACAAAGAGCAGATTAGGTTTTTACTGTCATGTTCCCACTGATTTATAAGGTAAAATACAAGAGGGTGCTTCATCTCTGGTTCTCTTTAAGATTTATGACAATTTTCACACTTTAGCTGTGTCGCTTTGATACAGCAGTATTTTTATTTATTTATTTATTTATACCATCTTAGTGATATTGTTTTTTTCAGTACAATCTAGGCTTTCTTTGGATAATAATTTCCCTGAACTATTTTTTATAACCCCGATATCCCCAACCTGCACCTCTGTGGCGATTGGATGCGTTCGCTAGGGCCTCAGCTCGGGGGCTGTAGAGCTGACAGATGCATCGCTAGGCAACGGCAGAGCAATACACCTGTAGAGCATTGGGGCCCCAAACAATTCGCATCCGATCACTACAGGCGGAAGTCATTGAAAGTGTATAAACTGGTATAGCAGGGGTTAATGGGTATTGACAATGGGTTAATAGGCTAGGCTGGGGTTAAAACTTAGCCCCTGAAGCGAAAAAAAATGTATGATATAATGAATTAGTTGTGTAATACAGATAATTACTAGAACATTAGTAGCAAAGAAAATATTTTGTTATATTGTTTTTTTTTTTTTTTTTTTTTTTTAATAACGTTGCACCATTCTCTAATATTAGCAGTTTATACACCACTCAGCATGCTAAATGATTTTACAGAGCAGGCCAGTGAACTATTGACCTGTCCTCTGCAGAGAAAAAAAAAATACAGTGTCTGACACTTGAGATAATAAGCTTCAGAAGACAGAGCTCTCTGCGACTTTGTCATGGAGTTCAATGGCTTTTTTGCATAGATAACTGGAGTTTCCTAACTCTTCCTGTACTGGAAACAATATCAGACTCGCGTCTCTGCTCCTAATGTTTTAGTTCTCAGCTGTACTACACATGCCAATCATATCATCATTTATTTATTTTTGCTTCAGTATTTCTTTAGCTGGGGATAAAAAAAAAACTTTATTGGGCCCATGTCACTTCAATTGTTTTCTTTATTTTTACTTTTTCTTTTTTTCTGCCTAACTTGATGAATGTTGCTATTGCTAGCAGCAGTCATTCACTTGTATCACAGGATTGGGATCGCGCAGGAGCGCGCACAGGCGGCAGCTTTTAATGCAGGGCATGGATTCTACGTCCTGAAACTTACAGCAGCTCTAATTAAGACATAGAATCTATGTCCTGGAATGTAAAGCAGAATTGGATGTGTTTTATTAGCTCGCTTGTGGGATTCTGTCCCAGGAGAGGACAGCAAGCATATGTGCTCCTAATCCCTAGAGATAGGTGTGACGCACTGAATGCTGGCATGTTTGTGCTATGCTTGTTACAGGGCCAGAGTTAAGAGGAACTGTCGCGAAAATCGTACAATCTAAAACAAATAAGAAGTATATTTCTCCCAGAGTAAAATGAGCCATAAATTACTTTTCTCCTATGTTGCTGTCACTTACAGTAGGTAGTAGAAATCTGACATTACCGACAGGTTTGGGGCTAGTCCATCTCCTCATGGGGGATTCTCAGCATTGCCTTTATTCTTTATAAAGACACTCCCTGAAAAATATTTATATAAATATGCTGGCCAGCCTCCCTGCTCACTGCACACTATTTTGGCAGTTGGACGGAGCAACTGCCATTCACTAAGTGCCTTTAAAAATAAAAAAAAACACTGAAAACCCCCCCATGAGAAGATGGGCTAGTCCAAAACCTGTTGGTAATGTCAGATTTCTACTTCCTACAGTAAGTGACACCAACATAGGAGAAAAGTAATTTATGGCTCATTTTACTCTGGGAGAAATGTACTTATTCTTTTTTTTTTTTTTATGTGTTTTAAATTTTAAGATTTTCGCGGCAGTTCCTCTTTAGGACACCCCTCTAACACTGGGGAACCTCTGCACGGTGTATGTGACTATGCAAGAGACTTTATTCTGTAACAAAGACCCCGGCTTCTAACTTGGCTGTAGGAATAGCGTTGGGTTCCTGCATGAATTGTGTGAAAGAATTTGCATGAGAGTGTGCGAAGGGTTAATTTACTTTGCCATTTAATTAGGTTTTTTTTTTGTTTTTTGTTTTTACTCGGCGAAGTGGAGATAATTTTATAAAGGTTAGAAAATGTCAGCCTGCGTGTTCCTGCAGCCTTACATTTTATTCCACATGCCGTACAATAAACTAGATTACACCTGCGCATTCCCCCTCTCACCACTGGGTGGCGCTGATGTATTGTCATGTAACGCAGCTTATAGCACAATGAGATTAAATGAACGCTGAATTTACAGGCATCCTGCTTAATATAAAAAAACAAACGCCGCTCACACACAGCGAGAGGAGGCAGCCATCTTGTTGTCAGTCTTCATTTTCCTCTCATCTGTGCGATGTCATAATTGTGCAACTACCATGTAATGTCCCCTTCTGTGGTTTTTATACAGGAGTGCAAGGAGCACTTAGGGAGATCTGACGGGTGGGCACTAGTGTTGGGCGAACACCTGGATGTTCGGGTTCGGGCCGAACAGGCCGAACATGGGCCAGATGTTCGGCATGTTCGGCCCGAACGCCGAACTCAATGGGAGTCAATGGGACCCCCGAACATGCCCATTTTGGGGGCCCTATGGGGTCGCAGGCATAAGGGGGGAGCATGCCCCGGTCGCGGGGGGGGGGTCGGAAATTCCCCCCACCCCCTCCGCTAGCGCTCCCCCCTCTGCCCGCTTCCCCATACAAAAAGTTTAAATCAAGTTCAATAGTACCTGGGCTGGTGGCATTGGCTGGCAGTGGAGTGAGGAGGAGGAGGAGTCCGAATAGCAGAGTGACGTTGAGGCCGGGCAGCGGGCGGTTCAGCGCTAGTACCCTTGTGGTACTTCCGCCCTTTCTCTGACCTCACGTCCTCTGCGTGATGACGCATACGAGGGTACGCGTGATGCGTACCCTCGTATGCAGAGGACGTGAGGTCAGAGAAAGGGCGGAAGTACCACAAGGGTACTAGCGCTGAACCGCCCGCTGCCCGGCCTCAACGTCACTCTGCTACTCGGACTCCTCCTCCTCCTCACTCCACTGCCAGCCAATGCCACCAGCCCAGGTACACTACTATTGAACTTGATTTAAACTTTTTTTATGGGGAAGCGGGCAGAGGGGGGAGCGCTAGCGGAGGGGGTGGGGGGAATTTCCGACCCCCCCCCCCGCGATCGGGGCATGCTCCCCCCTTATGCCTGCGACCCCATAGGGGGGCCGTATTGAGGCCTGTTCGGCCGAACAGGGCCCTGTTCGCCCGAACAGGGGCCCTGTTCGGCCCTGTTCGGGGGCATACAGAAGTTCGGGGCGAACCCGAACTTAAAAGGCCGAACACCATCAGGTGTTCGGCCGAACTCGAACATCACCCGAACAGGGTGATGTTCTGCAGAACCCGAACAGTGGCGAACACTGTTCGCCCAACACTAGTGGGCACTATGCAGGCTGCCAAGTTTCTTGTCATCCTGGACCTTTTTTTTGTTTTCTGTGTTAATTGATGGGCTGGTTCATCTCTGAAAAGAAAGCTGGGTACTTATCCGTTAGCCGGGCGCATCCTCTAGGTGGCGACAAAACTCCACCAGTTACATCTTTCCCTACTATCCATGTCGGCCTGGAGGGGGAATAGTAATTAGCGCCACTGCCGGATGCGCTCGGCTAACGGATAAGTACCGAAAGCTGCATTACACGGTTTTTTTTTGGGGGGGGGGGGGGGTGCGGGTGTGTTATCCACTGTGTTACTACCATATTTGTTAAAAGTTATGTTGCTGAAACCGTGGACACGTTGACATGTACATGTAGCTGGGCTGGAGGAAGCCCCATGTTTGAATACGTTTTAATGGGCTGAGCTTTTAATATTGGGGTTCTCATGAGCTGTAAGCCATAATCATCAAAATTATAAGAAAGGCTTGAAATATATCGCTCTGCATGTAATGAGTATTTCATATGTTAGTTTCACCTTTTAAGTTGGAAAACTGAAACAAATGGACGTTTGCACAATATTCACATTTTTCCAGTTTTCCCTGTAAGCAGTTGTTGTGTTGGGCTCGTTAATCCCCAGCTGCCTAAATTTGCCTAAAGTTTGCATCGACTCAGAATGTTTAGCATCTCACTGGCTACCCCTAGGCCACATCTTGCTTCATGTTCATCCATTTACTGTCTAGTTTAGCTGAAGACAGGGACCAGTTTAGTTTTGTAATTTAAAAAGTTTTAATTTCCTTTTCCTGGAAAGGCTGAGCGAGCGCCTCTTCCCGGTAACCGCGGGAGTGAGACTCTGAGGTGGACGGGAGATATTAGACTTTAAGATTGGGTTGGGGCCTTTGCTTCAGTAATTTTGCAGCTAGAAGCAGCCAGTAGATATACCTAATTAAAGTGGACCTGAACTCTTGCACTGGACAGATTGAGTTTGTCCCAGTTTTTTTGTGGTGGTAGTCCAAGCTTTAAAGAGAAACTCCAACCTAGAATTGAACTTTATCCCAATCAGTAGCTGATACCCCATTTTACATGAGAAATATAATGCTTTTCACAAACAGACCATCAGGGGGCGCTGTATGACTGATTTTGTGCTGAAACCCCTCCCACAAGAAGCTCTGGGACCGTGGTACTCTGGGCAAACTGCCACAATGTAACAATGTTCACAGAGAGGAAATAGCTGTTTACAGCTCTCTCTAACAGCCAAAACAGCTGGGAGCAGCTACATAACCTGCCCACAGTAACAATGTCACCATGTAATACATGTCAGAATGTAAATCGGGGAGAGGAAAGATTTTACAATGAGCAAACACTGACTAAATCATTTATACATAATTATGGTAAAAAATGAAGCACTTTTTTTACTACATTATTTTCACTGGAGTTCCTCTTTAAAGGGAAGGTCCGAGGTGATTAAAGAAACAAAAATCTACTTTCCTGGGGCTTCCTCCAGCTCCTGGCAGCTGTCCTGCACCCTCGCCGCAACTCCCGGTCCCCTCCGGTGGAGATCCCAATCTCGCCAGGTCTGCATCTTCCTGCGCTTCAGCGTGCGGCTCATGGAGTCATGCTGACATCATCTGGAATGTACTGCGCAGGCCTATTGCGCCTGCGCAGTACAGTCCGGGTGACGTCAGCGCGACTCCGAGAGCTGCTCACGCAGGAGCAGTAAGCATCTCGCACTGGATGGGACCCCGGGCCAACAGCAGGAAGCGGAGCTGTGGCGAGGGCACAGGACGGCTGGAGGAAGCCCCAGGTAAGTAGATTTTTGTTTTTGTTTTTTACGCTGCTCGGACACAGCAAAATGTATTCTACAGCCTGTCACGGTTAAAATGATACCACATGTGCTTCATTTACGAACAAATGATGCACTCTCTACAACTACACTGGACGTATAGATACATCCTGTTGTGGTAGAAGGAGTCGCTTTATGCTGGGGGACTCTAGCTGGGGGTTCATCAGTCTTCGTATAGATACATCCTGTTGTGGTAGAAGGAGTCGCTTTATGCTGGGGGACTCTAGCTGGGGGTTCATCAGTCTTCGTATAGATACATCCTGTTGTGGTAGAAGGAGTCGCTTTATGCTGGGGGACTCTAGCTGGGGGTTCATCAGTCTTCGTATAGATACATCCTGTTGTGGTAGAAGAAGTCGCTTTATGCTGGGGGACTCTAGCTGGGGGTTCATCAGTCTTTATGATATTGAACGCAGTTACCGCTGTGTGAGCCTTTGCAATCCAGATTTCTCGGACATTCCCGGTCGATCCATTGGGTATATTTCAGCTGGAAATCGATCGGGTGGCAGATGATTGAATAAGAAGGTTGATCAGGCCACAATATGGAGTGATGTATGGTAACCCTGAACCGGATTGGTCGCGTTAGACGCAGCTCTTATTTTTGGTTCCCCGCAGAGCAGCTTGTCGGAGAGCAGTAGCGATCTCGTCACTCGTCATCCCGCCTGACAGGCTATAAGTAGTTCCGCCGCTCGCTGGGATCGGGCAGCGCCGCACGCGAGAGATGGGCCTGTCTTCCTATCCAGCTGCAGACGCGATGGTTGTGTCATAGACCGCCCAGCTGCATCTCGGTACCGGGTATAGCATGAAGACCGATCTGATGATAAATCTCTCCAGAGTGACATATAGAAGGCCGCAGGCTGTGATTTGGTGCCAGCCGTCATTTGTATATGACAATTAGAGGCATGAGATCCATGTTTCGCTCTGACACCAATGCTGCTTCTAATAACAGATTGCAAAAATACGAGTCAGGACCTCACAGGGAGACTATAGAGGAGACCTGATCCCCGGCAGAGACGGGAAATGAGCGGCTTCACACGTCGGAGGTGCGAGGTTAATTATCTCTCTTCCGGCTAATGACTCAGATATCGCATGCTTAATGAGCAGAGGACGGATGGCTGATACCGCTGGCAGTGCGTCACATTAGGCGGAGGGCGAGCTGTCTGCTGCTTATCTGATGTATGGGGAGGAAGGGCGGGGGGATTGGAAGACGCCAGATTGATGGATACCAGGATATCTGGTCTCCAGCTTGGTTATGGAATCGGCCTAACAGGCAGCTCTAACAGGCAAATTTCCAGTATCCCAGGAAGAAACTGACATGAAGGAAACCTGAAATGAGAGGGAAAGTGGGGCTGCCATATATTTTTTAAACATTCCAGATTGCCTGGCAGTCCTGCTGATCCTCTGCATCTAATGCTGGGAATACACAATGAGATTTTTTGGAAGATAGATGGTTTGATAGATAGTTTCCGACATGTCCGATCTGATTTTTTTTACTTTTTGCTGATCAATCGGATGGTAAATCTGCAGAAAAATCCTCATTGTGTATTCCCAGCATAACAGTTTTAGCCATAGACCCTGAACAAGCGTGAAGATCAGGTGCTCTGACTGAAGTCTGACTGGATTAGCTGCATGCTTGTTTAAGGTCAGATCTATATCAATGCATGTCCCGTGTGTTGAAGGAATCTATTCCTCTCAGACCGGAGAGACAGCGATTTGTTTACCACATTTAATGGCAATCTTTGTGTGTATGGGCATCTTTAAACTACTTGAATTAGCCTGTCAGGGTTCAAAACGCACTGGGAGGAGGCTGCTGTGCTCTTTTTCCGCCTCTTGTCTCTGCTTATCTTGTTCAGTTTCACTTGCAAAGCCTAGCAGTCCTCTCCTCTCTTGTGCACCCTAACTTGTAGTGCCTGGTGTCCTACTCTTTTGTGCAGCCTAACTTGTATTGCCCAGTCTCCTACTCTCTTGTGCATCCTAACTTGTAGTGCCTGGTGTCCTACTCTCTTGTGCACCCTAACTTGTAGTGCCTGGTGGTCTACTCTCTTGTGCAGCCTAACTTGTAGTGCCTGGTGTCCTACTCTCTTGTGCACCCTAACTTGTAGTGCCTGGTGTCCTACTCTCTTGTGCATCCTAACTTGTACTGCCTGGTGGCCTGCTCTCTTGTGCACCCTAACTTGTAGTGCCTGGTGTCCTACTCTCTTGTGCATCCTAACTTGTAGTGCCTGGTGTCCTACTCTCTTGTGCAGCCTAACTTGTATTGCCCATTATCTTACTCTCTTGTGCAGCCTAACTTGTAGTGCCTGGTGGCCTACTCTCTTGTGCAGCCTAACTTGTAGTGCCCAGTCTCCTACTCTCTTGTGCAGCCTAACTTGTACTGCCAGGTGGCCTACTCTCTTGTGCAGCCTAACTTGTACTGCCTGGTGGCCTACTCTCTTGTGCAGCCTAACTTGTAGTGCCTGGTGGCCTATTCTCTTGTGCAGCCTAACTTGTACTGCCTGGTGGCCTACTCTCTTGTGCACCCTAACTTGTAGTGCCTGGTGTCCTACTCTTTTGTGCAGCCTAACTTGCAGTGCTCAGTCTCACTCTCTTGTGCAGCCTAACTTGTAGTGCCTGGTGGCCTACTCTTTTGTGCACCCTAACTTGTAGTGCCTGGTGGCCTACTCTTTTGTGCACCCTAACTTGTAGTGCTTGGTGGCCTACTCTCTTGTGCAGCCTAACTTGTACTGCCTGGTGGCCTACTCTCTTGTGCACCCTAACTTGTAGTGCCTGGTGTCCTACTCTTTTGTGCAGCCTAACTTGCAGTGCTCAGTCTCACTCTCTTGTGCAGCCTAACTTGCAGTGCTCAGTCTCACTCTCTTGTGCACCCTAACTTGTAGTGCCTGGTGGCCTACTCTTTTGTGCACCCTAACTTGTAGTGCTTGGTGGCCTACTCTCTTGTGCAGCCTAACTTGTAGTGCCTGGTGTCCTACTCTCCTGTGCACCCTAACTTGTAGTGCCTGGTGGCCTACTCTGTTGTGCACCCTAACTTGTAGTGCTTGGTGGCCTACTCTCCTGTGCAGGCTAACTTGTAGTGCCTGGTGTCCTACTCTCCTGTGCACCCTAACTTGTAGTGCCTGGTGGCCTACTCTCTTGTGCAGCCTAACTTGTAGTGCCTGGTGGCCTACTCTCCTGTGCACCCTAACTTGTAGTGCCTGGTGGCCTACTCTCTTGTGCACCCTAACTTGTAGTGCCTGGTGTCCTACTCTCCTGTGCAGCCTAACTTGCAATGCCTGGTGGCCTACTCTCCTGTGCACCCTAACTTGTAGTGCCTGGTGGCCTACTCTCTTGTGCACCCTAACTTGTAGTGCCTGGTGTCCTACTCTCCTGTGCAGCCTAACTTGCAATGCCTGGTGGCCTACTCTCTTGTGCAACCTAACTTGTAGTTCTTGGTGGCCTACTCTCCTGTGCAGCCTAACTTGTAGTGCCTGGTGGCCTACTCTCTTGTGCACCCTAACTTGTAGTGCTTGGTGGCCTACTCTCCTGTGCAGCTAACTTGTAGTGCCTGGTGGTCTACTATCTTGTGCAGCCTAACTTGTAGTGCCTGGTGTCCTATTCTCCTGTGCAGCCTAACTTGTAGTGCCTGGTGTCCTACTTTCCTGTGCATCCTAACTTGTAGTGCCTGGTGTCCTACTTTCCTGTGCATCCTAACTTGTAGTGCCTGGTGTCCTACTCTCTTGTGCAGCCTAACTTGTACTGCCTGGTTGTCTACTCTCTTGTGCAACCTATCTTGTAGTGCCTGGTGTCCTACTCTCCTGTGCATCCTAACTTGTAGTGAGTGCCTGGTGTCCTACTCTCTTGTGCAGCCTAACTTGTACTGCCTGGTTGTCTACTCTCTTGTGCAACCTATCTTGTAGTGCCTGGTGTCCTACTCTCCTGTGCAGCCTAACTTGTAGTGCCTGGTGTCCTACTCTCCTGTGAAGCCTAACTTGTAGTGTCTGGTGGCCTACTCTCTTGTGCACCCTAACTTGTAGTGCCTGGTGGCCTACTCTCTTCTGCATCCTAACTTGTAGTGCTTGGTGGCCTACTCTCCTGTGAAGCCTAACTTGTAGTGCCTGGTGGCCTACTCTCTTGTGCATCCTAGGCAACTGGAGAGAACATGAAAAGTCTGGCACTATAGTGTTTATTGTCATCGAGTGGAAACAATACATCAAGCAGTAATGTGCATGAATATCTTGCATAGGACTGACATACAAAGTAGGGGTGATGCAAGTTAATGGCAAGTGCTTGAAGGCTATACCTGGGTGTAGGGAGTTAGCAGGTGTGGGCGCCAGATGGTGCACGGCCTAACGACCGTTTCGCTGGGCAAAGTGCCGGGCTTCTTCTGAGGTGATGTGCACAGTGTGGCTAGAACGAGAGCGAGACTAAGTATGCGTACAAACGCGCACTTCCGGTCCGCTCGTTGGGTCCGCCCCCTCTGTTGCCATTGGTTAGAGCATATGCGTCCTAGGAGAGAGCGTAGGTGGGCGTGGCTGGAAACAATGGTCACGGGTATGCGTCATTGGTGACGCCGTGACCAGGTGACCGATGGTCATGCCCACCAGCTTAAATCGGCTATGAACCGCATGAAAGCCGCCAAGGCGGCGACATGGTGTGGCAGCCATGGTAATCCGGGAAACCCCACCCCATACAAACACTGCAGGGAGGTCTCTTGTGCAGCCTAACTTGTAGTACCCAGTCTCCTACTCTCTTGTGCAGCCTAACTTGTATTGCCCAGTCTCCTACTCTCTTGTGCAGCCTAACTTGTAGTGCCTGGTTCCCTACTCTCTTGTGCATCCTAACTTGTAGTGCCTGGTGGCCTACTCTCTTGTGCAGGCTAACTTGTAGTGCCTGGTGGCCTACTCTCCTGTGCAGCCTAACTTGTAGTGCCTGGTTCCCTACTCTCTTGTGCATCCTAACTTGTAGTGCCTGGTGGCCTACTCTCTTGTGCATCC
The DNA here is from genome assembly GCF_040937935.1 of Hyperolius riggenbachi. Taxonomy (NCBI): domain Eukaryota; kingdom Metazoa; phylum Chordata; class Amphibia; order Anura; family Hyperoliidae; genus Hyperolius; species Hyperolius riggenbachi. The sequence goes on from NC_090656.1 coordinate 252,401,960, forward strand.
TAACTTGTAGTGCCTGGTGGCCTACTCTCTTGTGCACCCTAACTTGTAGTGCCTGGTGGCCTACTCTCTTGTGCAGGCTAACTTGTAGTGCCTGGTGGCCTACTCTCTTGTGCAGGCTAACTTGTAGTGCCTGGTGGCCTACTCTCTTGTGCAGGCTAACTTGTAGTGCCTGGTGGCCTACTCTCTTGTGCAGGCTAACTTGTAGTGCCTGGTGGCCTACTCTCTTGTGCAGGCTAACTTGTAGTGCCTGGTGGCCTACTCTCTTGTGCAGGCTAACTTGTAGTGCCTGGTGGCCTACTCTCTTGTGCAGGCTAACTTGTAGTGCCTGGTGGCCTACTCTCCTGTGCAGCCTAACTTGCAATGCCCTGTGTCTTTTGCAGCCTAACTTCTAGTTCCCAGTGTCCTCCACCCATTTGACAGGCTGTTTGTTAGGAACAGTAGCATGCTAAATGTCTAATTATATATGTAAAGCCCAAATCCTGAATTCTTAACACTTAATTGACCATATCTCCTTATTGATATGATCAGTTGGCACTAGTATGGTTGAGGTGAGCTAGCACGAAAGTCCGTAGGGAAATTCTGCTAATATGATTGGGTGAAGAGTGCTCCCTCTCGAATTTCCAGGTTTCAGATAGGTTGTTATAATAATACGCCCACTCCTCATTCGGCCAATTAGAATGCTTCTAGTTGTAGACATTTCTGAGTTTGGAGAATTATTTCCCATGGACTTCCTGGCTAAGTCACCTCAGCCAGCTCCGATCAGTTTAGGTGTAGCATTGTGTGGGTTCTTTTTACTTGCATACGTCTATCTATTAAATCAAAGCCTTATTAGAATCCGTTCCTTGGAGTTTACGTTGCCTCGGGTGTTTTTCATGTGATTGCATTAGTTGCACGATACAGATTTGTTTTGTTTTTGCCCGGAGAGGTCGATGGGCACAGGCGCAGGGCCATAAGGATGGTTGATTCGTTTTGGCAGAATCACACTGAGTTTGCCCGCGGCAGCATCACCTTGCTCGCTGGCAGCCGTTTGATATAGACAGATTCCTGTAGCCGGGAGCCACCGGGGAAATCGGACTTGATTGATTCCTCTCAACCGCCATCAATCAGTGTTAAACGATTCGCAGATATTGTCAAACGTAATCAGATGAGGAGTCCTGAGTCGACCTCTGCCGGCAGCACTGCTGATGGATCTACTTCAGCCCATTGGAATGTGATGAAACCTGTCCATATGGATAAAATAAACCAGGGATAGGTGAAATTTAACATGCAATGCAACCCTCAAAACTTAGAGACATGGCAACGACATACGTAGAAAAATGTACTAAATTATTCAGGGTACCAGCTTGTACCTTGATAATCCTGGTGTCTCCGAGCAGTGAAAATATCTTAGTTGCCATGTCTTCCTACATCAGACAAACATACAGTGAAACTTGTAGGCAACCAGCGGCACCTTGTGGGAAGCATGAAAAATGACATGCGCTAACACAGTTGTGACTGAAGAATTATTTTATTACAATAAATGTTGGTTAAAAGCCAGTTTAACTAACCCTACTCTAGTGAACGTTTGTCCTAGTTGTCCCTCAGGTCTAGAGGAAGGAGCGGTAGGATTCTGTGTTGGTCAACAAATCTGTAATGTAAAGGTTCACCTGTCCATTGTCCTCCTTTGGTATCATGTGAGTGTGTGTACCACATGACTTGGTGTATGTAGTGATGTCACATCATCGGTGATCTCCCCAGAATTTTTTTCCAGCCGGGTGGCATGAAAAAGTAGCCGGGTGGGGAGAGATGAGAGAATGCAGGGGCGGTGCTTCTCTGCACAACTCTGCTTACAGCATAGAAGGAGGTGAGGTAACAGCCGGGTGCTCAGCAAAACTAGCTGGGTGGAGCACCCGGCTAAAAGAGCCTGGGGAGAACACTGAACATGCGTCAGTGTCAGGTGGTACAGGCGCTCTCGGTGACGCCAGGCACTGTAGGAAGCCTAATGTCACACCAGTGCGGTGAGCCTTTATTATCCGGGGGGGGGGGGGGGGGAAGAGTTATACACTTGGGTGCACTGGCCGGGGGTCCGTGGTTCAGTGCAATATCGAACGCCTTTAAGATCAAGATTTTCCACCATTGCAGACTGATCGACTTGACTGCAATCGATCAAAAGGTTGTTCAGACGGCCTCCACGTTGCAGCACTGATTCTCTGATCGAATCAGAAGGCCGATTGTCCAGCAATATCTATTAATGTATGGGATCCCTTAGGATGTTCAGTGAGATTTTCACAATTCTAGGTTGCCGCAAGTCTTCTGCCAGCTGCTGCATTTTATTTGTCTGCCAAGCTACATCAGTTAGCATCGATCTGGAATGATGAGCCGATCACTGACCCTCTCTAGTCGTTACACTAGAATGTGTGGCTGCTTCCTGCCTGAGACTAGTCGAGACACATGTCCACTTACTGTCCATCATCCAGCGAGGCATGCTGGGACTTGCGTTCCCTTACTGTCCATCATCCAGCGAGGCATGCTGGGACTTGCGTTCCCTTACTGTCCATCATCCAGCGAGGCATGCTGGGACTTGCGTTCCCTTACTGTCCATCATCCAGCGAGGCATGCTGGGACTTGCGTTCCCTTACTGTCCATCATCCAGCGAGGCATGCTGGGACTTGCGTTCCCTTACTGTCCATCATCCAGCGAGGCATGCTGGGACTTGCGTTCCCTTACTGTCCATCATCCAGCGAGGCATGCTGGGACTTGCGTTCCCTTACTGTCCATCATCCAGCGAGGCATGCTGGGACTTGCGTTCCCTTACTGTCCATCATCCAGCGAGGCATGCTGGGACTTGCGTCCCCTTACTGTCCATCATCCAGCGAGGCATGCTGGGACTTGCGTTCCCTTACTGTCCATCATCCAGCGAGGCATGCTGGGACTTGCGTTCCCTTACTGTCCATCATCCAGCGAGGCATGCTGGGACTTGCGTCCCCTTACTGTCCATCATCCAGCGAGGCATGCTGGGACTTGCGTTCCCTTACTGTCCATCATCCAGCGAGGCATGCTGGGACTTGCGTCCCCTTACTGTCCATCATCCAGCGAGGCATGCTGGGACTTGCGTTCCCTTACTGTCCATCATCCAGCGAGGCATGCTGGGACTTGCGTTCCCTTACTGTCCATCATCCAGCGAGGCATGCTGGGACTTGCGTTCCCTTACTGTCCATCATCCAGCGAGGCATGCTGGGACTTGCGTTCCCTTACTGTCCATCATCCAGCGAGGCATGCTGGGACTTGCGTTCCCTTACTGTCCATCATCCAGCGAGGCATGCTGGGACTTGCGTTCCCTTACTGTCCATCATCCAGCGAGGCATGCTGGGACTTGCGTTCCCTTACTGTCCATCATCCAGCGAGGCATGCTGGGACTTGCGTTCCCTTACTGTCCATCATCCAGCGAGGCATGCTGGGACTTGCGTTCCCTTACTGTCCATCATCCAGCGAGGCATGCTGGGACTTGCGTTCCCTTACTGTCCATCATCCAGCGAGGCATGCTGGGACTTGCGTTCCCTTACTGTCCATCATCCAGCGAGGCATGCTGGGACTTGCGTTCCCTTACTGTCCATCATCCAGCGAGGCATGCTGGGACGTGCGTTCCCTTACTGTCCATCATCCAGCGAGGCATGCTGGGACTTGCGTTCCCTTACTGTCCATCATCCAGCGAGGCATGCTGGGACTTGCGTTCCCTTACTGTCCATCATCCAGCGAGGCATGCTGGGACGTGCGTTCCCTTAGCGGCATTTGTCAGATTATCTATACGGCCCGGGAGGTAAAGGTTCAGCGGGCCGGAGCCAGAGGTTGTTGGCAGCATCCAGATGTAGCCTCCGCTGAGCAGGCAGGTGCTGCCCTCATTCTCTGTATCCTCTGCCAGTGAGAGAGGGAGTTATATATAGAAGCAGGTGGGGGCTCCTCTTGCCCTGCATTCCTATCAGCCATTCCTGGTACGCTGTTCTGGCTGCAGCATTGCAAGAAGAAGCCACCGGGGCTATTGTAAAAGATCCTGCCATGGCTGCTGTTATTTTATACAGCACTGACACCTTCTGCAGCACTGTACAAAGTACATAGTCATGTCACTGACTGTCCTCAGAGGAGCTCACAATCTAATCCTACCATAGTCATAGTCTAATGTCCTACCATATTATTATTATTATTATGTATTTATATAACACTGACATCTTCTGCAGCACTGTACAGAGTACATAGTCATGTCACTGACTGTCCTCATAGGAGCTCACAATCTAATGCCCTTTTCATGTAACTTAATGATGGCTACAGGTCTTACCTTGCAAGTAACCGTGGCTAACAGAGGAAGAACAATGATTTCAAGCATAACCTTCCAGCCTGCTTATTCTATCTCCTTCAGCATGACAGAATGATCTCCAGCCTGGTGCTCCTCAACCCTCTCACCTGTGTTACCGAGAAGATTACCGAAATGATCTCGGCAGGCCCTTTTGTAGCGGGGCTGAAATGCAGTGGATATATTTTTTGTCTTTTGGGGGGATTAAGTACATTTTCATGGCAGAAAAAGGACTTTCCAATTCATCTAATCACTCTTCATAACATTCTGAAGGATAATGATAACTTTTGGCAATGATTGTAGGTTTTCACCCGAGTACTTAGAACAAAGCTGACATACTGACCTGATTACTGCAGTAGTACAGGAACGTTGGCAGCATTTGTGTGATATCGGTCGCTGATGCTGACAGCGCACAGCTGGATACTCTGGATGGGATGCCCTTGGGAGGAGTCTGTATCGCCCTGAATGCACCTTTGTCTCTCAGATCTCATTGTGTGACCTCTTTTTGGTTGAATTGCACAGTTCTGACTTATCTTTAGTAACTCTGCAGAGAGCAGTTCCTCGCAGCTGGGAGTTTCCGGAAGCCGGGGATACCTCCTGCCGGCAGCACACATCTCATCCTCCGATGAACCCTTTGTTCTCCCTGACAGTGCCGTGTAATTTTTGCCAATAATAGTTTGTATGCTTGCAGAGTTGAGCCCCTTACAGAATGAACCTACAACCAAGGCCAGATTAATAGGATACTTTGCCAGCTAAAGCTACGTACACACGCTGGAATTAAGTTGGCTGGCGGACAATGAAGACCACCTCGGCCGAGAATCCTGAGTGACTCCAGCGTGTGTACAGCTGCCGCCTTCATTGAATCTCTTCTCTGCTCCTCCATCCTGGTCTAGTATGCAGGCTTCTCCACCAGAGACAGTTATACATTACAGAGAGTCACTAGATCAGCAGAGAGAATTATTGGGAGACCTCTTCCCTCACTTGACCTCCACCACAACACCAGACTGCGCTCCAGAGCATTGAGGATTGCCATCGACCCCTCCCACCCTGTCCACCACTCCTTCCGCTGACTACCATCAGGCTGCAGGTTTCGGGCCATCTCCACCAGAACTTCGTTTCCTGTTTTATTTTTTTCCTCATCAAAGTGGAACATTATCCCCCCCAAAAAATTAATCGGTTGGGGGGTTTTAAGTGAGATCAAGAAATGATTGGTACCGGCTGAGTAATTAGTCAATGGTTGGTCTACCTTGAGCCTGCAGGTCATCGTCATTACTGCTGGCAGATGTGAAAAACAAGGCGGATAAAAGTTTGAAAGCAAACTGTCAAGGCCGTGGCCATGACACCACGCTGTGGGAGGAGTTTCACCACAATATCCCCCACGCAACAACCCCCCACCTCCCCCCCCCCCCCCCCCCCAAAAAAAACACAAATCAGTCAGGAGCGAGTAATAACGTGTGTCCCCAAAAATAAGACACTGTCTTATATTAATTTGTGTTCCTAAAGCTGTGCTAGGGCTTATTTTCAGAGGATGTCTTATTTCTGGGGAAACACTGGTAGTTTTCCTATACACAATGTATATACTGCATGCCATGCTGAAACACAAGCAGCATGCACAGAGCTTGTGGTTGGCAGATATTGGCTCTCACGTACAAGAAACTGATTCTGCTGCTCATGTGGGTAAAAGTCTATTTCTTGCAGGCAGAGAACTCTGTCAGGCTCCCTAGAGCTATGATAGGATAAGCTGTGTGTCCTGGGAAGAGGTGAAGTGCTGCTGATGCTTATCAGGACAGATCAGGAGGGAGGGCTCCAACAAAAACACAAATTGCCTGACACATATACACAGGACTGTAGAACTCACATTATACTGCTGCTCTCCTGTATCCAGGCTTTGTATTAAACGTGACTTGCTGGTGTCATGTGGGCTGCTGCTAGGGCTTACATTCAGGAGATGTCTTATATTTCAAGCATGCTAGGTATTCCTGCTAGGGCTTATTCTCAGGGGATGCCTTACTTTAGGGGAAACACGGTAGATCATGAAAATGGTAGGAGGTAGAGCCGGTTTGAATATGGACATAAGCGGTGGTGGAGCGGGAGACGTTTCGGGTGATCTGAAAACATTGTCTATCATGGTATCTACCATATTAGATTCATCTTACATTTTCCGAGTAGGACAGAGGTCATGTGCTACATGTTTTACGGGTGGAATTTGACAGCAAAAAAATTCTTGAAGTTTTGTTTTGGTAATAGGTACAAAAACTAAGATTTAGGAAATTCTGTCATTTGTTTGGGCATGCAGAATTTGTTACCAATGACCTGTGAACCGTTGCATGTTGTTTGTCCGTAACTGAACCGTTTATGATGTTCTGTGTGATATTTTTCATGGTCAGTCATGTCATGTAGTCCTACTGGATCACAGATTAAATGTTCTTTACAAAGGCTTGAGTTACAGATAACCCAGCAAACTCCTGGTGAACCAGAACTCCTAGGGGTGTGTAAGGGGCTACAAAGGGCCAAAAAGCCCTCTTACTAAAATGTTACGCAAAACAAAAGTTTGCCTACTTGAAACAGAAGATATTTGCGATTATTCAGGTGGGAGTGAGCATATGATGTCTGCCACAATGCATCATTGCTGAATATGCAAATTGCCCCTTGTTGTACCTGTAAGCTAGCCACAGCTCCAGTACCGCTAAGATGCTAGCTTACAGGGACAACAAGGGAAGATTTGCATATTCAGCAGTGATGCATTGTGCACGGGCTTGGAGAGGGTACTGCTCAGGTGGTGGACCCCCACGCTCAGGTGTTCTGGGCAATGCACAAGCTCCTGTGGGGGATTAAGGGTTAAAAAATTGCAGTGATGACCCCAACTGAATGATACCAAGAGACTGGATCCCATGGAAGTACAGGGAGAGCATCAGTACCTAATTAGTCACCGAGTGCCGCTGTAGCTGTAATTCTCATTACGGCCTGTGGTGGCGCCCAAATCATAGGCACACCACTGAAATTAGCTGATTCGGTCCCCGGGGCACTGGAAACATGATTGTGTTATACAGAATATTCAAGCAAAATGCCCTGGTGCTGCTATTATAGCTCTCCTCTGATTGCGCTCCGCCTGCCTGACCTCTGACCTGTCTTTTCATGCTCGGCCTCCATTTTGTCTTTGTGCTTTGCACGCTGCTTTTATTCCTCTTCTCTTGCTTCCCTCTGAGTTGTATGCATTCCTGTATCCTGTCCTCTTTCTTTGCCTTATCAGCCTCTCTCTCTCCTCTTTATCTGTCCGCTCTGAAAAGCCGCTTAGCTCCAGGCTCCGCGCGGCCGAGGCAAGTTGGCGTTTTCCTGCGGCGCTGTTATAAACCTGCTGTCACAGATAAGTTTTTTTGAGTAATGTTAAACACAATTCAGCATCTTTCTCTGCCCTCAATTCCATTCTTCCACCCTGGAGAACGGTAGTCCGCCTCGCCTGTCCTTTCAGAGCCGGGAGGGGGGGGGCGCGGAAAGGAGCGCAGACAAGGCTTGCCAGCGCCGCGTCCTCCACTTCTTTGTTCGTCCTAATAGGATATGTAAATTCCAATCTGGAGAAAATGAAACATTTTTTAATGAAACGACAAGTACAAAAGCACTTTAAATCAGAAGGAAAATCCGGCACTTGTGAATCTGGCGCTCGGCCTTGCTGCAGAGGGTGAATGGGATGTGTTTTTCACTCTTCATCCTGCTGAACACGTTTTCCCCCCATATAATTTTGTCACTTGGTATGATGTGAATAGCAGGACGGTGTGACTGGTACATACAGGGCTCCGCCCCCCTGCTGCACTGACACGCATGATCTGGTGATGGGCTGTGCGGGTTCTCTACAATCCCCAAGGTTTTTAGTGAAGTCCTGTGTCTTATAGGACACCTGTAACAAGAGGGATATGGCCGGAGCAATGCTTTTCAGCGCAGGTAGATTTGGGCGCAGCCGGCACCACCATAGACTGTGATAGGAATTACAGCTATAGGCGACGCTCAGTGAGCAACATCGGCGCCTCCAGCAATTGTTGGAAGCCGAATTATTTCATTGCCCACTATCCATGGCGGCCTGGAGGGGGAATAGTAATTACCGCCGCCAGGACTTGTGCCGAAGCGGGATCAGCCATATACCGGCTGTGTCCTGCGCCCAAGTCTACCGGCGCCGATTTCAATTTATGCAATATGGAGGCTGCCACATTTATTTCCTGTTAATTAATACCAGTCACCTGGCTTTCCTGCTGATCCTCTGCCTCTAATACTTTTAGCCATAGCCCCTGAACAAGCATGCAGCAGATCAGGTGTTTCTGACATTGTCAGATCTGACCAGGGCTGTGAAGTCTGAGCAATTTTGGCTACCTGTAGTCGGAGTTGGAGTCAGTGGTTTCATAAACTGAGGAGTCGGAGTCAGATGATTTGTGTATCAAATACACAGTTCCACTGTGGGCAGCACGGTGGCGTGGTTAGCGCTCTCGCCTTACAACGCTGGGTCCTCAGTTAAAATCCCAGCCAGGTCAACATCTGCAAGAAGTTTGTATGTTTTCCCCGTGTCTGTGTGGGCTTCCTCCAGGCACTCTGGTTTCCCCCCATATCCCAAAAAACATACAGATAAGTTAATTGGATTTCCCCCTAAATTGGCTCTAAACTAAACTATATGTGCACTACACGATACATATATAGACCCGTGACTATGCCAGGGATTAGACTGTTAGCTCCTCTGAGAGACAGTGACAAGACGATATACTCTGTACCGCGCTGCGTAATATGTCGGCGCTATATAAATTCTTAAAATAAAGTTCTGTTAACCATTAGACTAAGGAGTCGGAGCCATTTTGGTTTCCTGGAGTTGGAGTCGATGGTTTCATAAACTGAGTCGAGTTGGAGTCGTATGATTTTTGTACCGACTCCACAGCCCTGGATCTGACAAGATAAGATGCATGCTTGTTTCTGGTGTTGTTCAGACACTACTGCAGCCACATAGATCAGCAGGACTATTGGCAGGCAACTATTATGGTTTAAAATGAAATCAATATGGCAGCCTCCATATCAATTCACCTTGATACATGTTTAAAAGTGTCCACAGTCCGGTGAACATGCCTCGTATTTCTGTATTTGCCTGCATTTCTCTTTAGAAATCTGAATAACAACCATTTAATGAAATGATATATTTTAGGAGGCATATAATCTAGCAGGGTGTCAGAGCGGCGGGCGCTAGGCTCTTGCGGCCATCACAGGGGACAGGCGTTATAATGGCGGATAGAATGGCGCCATTGTGTCTGCGCAGGAGTTAAACTCCTAAGATGGCAGTAAACGGACCTATGAAAATGACGGTTTAGCGGTGGAAATTGCTCACATTTCAAAACATCCACTTTATAGTCATTTTTCAAACCGGTCAGTGTGATCTTTGCCTTCTCTTAGAGTTGGACTGATATTTGTCACAATTTCCTTTTTTTCTACTTTTTCTTTTAACCTCAATTCATTTTTTTTGCAATTTTTCTTGATAGAACAATTATAAATATAACTATGGTTTCTAAATATCACAAAATATGGAAAACCATTGAGCTGCATATATGTTCAGAGGCACCAGAATAAGTAATTCTAGTAATGATTTTGAAGCCTCGCGCAGGCGGATGATTGGCCAATCTTTGAGAGGATGGGGAAGGACAATTCATCGCACAATAAGTCGTCACAGCTGCTCTTGAACCCTGCTCCCCTTTCCATACAAGCCGTGTTTTGGAATATGATTGCTGCTTTCTCAATAGCGCAGATTGAGACTTGTGGGGAGGATGTACGCTTTCCTGCAAGACAAGTTTAAAGCAGAATGAGGAAAAAAAAACCTATATCCAGGCACATCGCCTCTAGTTAGGACATTATATAAGTTATTAAGGAAAAGGGAGGTGCTGAAGGGGGTGTGGCCAGAAAACGTCAAAAATCTATTAATCCTTCGCACTCTCGCATGCAAATGTTCAAACAAATGCGTTCACAGATTCACTCATACAGGCACAACTGTTATCCCTACAGCTAAGTTAAAAGCCGGTGTTTTAGTTCACAGAAGAATGCATTCTTATGCTTAGTCACCTATACTGCGCAGAAGTACCCAGGTAAACATAGGTGTCCTAACGCTGGCCCTGTAACATGCATAGTGCAGACATGCAAACACATTCATTGCATCAAACCTATCAATGGATTAGGAGCACACATCCTGACGTCCTCTCCTGGGACAGAAAGTGCATCTTACCAATCGCACAAGGGAGCTAACGTTATGTGTCCATGTGCACCATGCACATACACCAGCATAAGGTGTCTGCATGCTGACAAACATACAGGGGAAGGGGGGAGTGCACCGAATTGGACCCTAGCCACAAGGGGTCAGTAACAAGAAAAAAATACATATATCCAGGCACATCGCCTCTAGTTAGGACATTAAATAAATTATTATGGAAAGGGAGGTGCTGAAGGGGGTGTGGTCAAAAAATAGCAAAAATCTATTAATTCAGTGCACTCCCTCCTTCCCCTGTATGTGTTTGTCAGCATGCACACAGCTTATGCTGGTGTATGTGCATGGTGCACATGGATACATTACGTTAGCTCCCTTGTGCGATTGGTAAGATGCTCCATCTGTCCCAGGAGAGGATGTCAGGATGTGTGCTCCTAATCCATTGATAGGTTTGATGCAATGAATGTGTTTGCATGTCTGCACTATGCATGTTACAGGGCCAGCGTTAGGACACCTATGTTTACCTGGGTACTTCTGCGCAGTGTAGGTGACTAAGCATAAGAATTCATTCTTCTGTGAACTAAAACCCCGCCTTGTAACTTAGCTGTAGGGATAACAGTTGTGCCTGGATGAGTGAATCTGTGAATGCATTTGTTTGAACATTTGCATGTGAGAGTGCGAAGGGGTAATAGATTTTTAAAGCAGAATGACTCCTTATTGCCCATAGTCATCCTGCTTGCCTCTCCCAAAAAGTAATGTCAGCTGTACTTAAAACAGTTCCTTCTAGGGAAGGTCTGTGAGAGGCAAATTATTCAGAGTTCATAAAAGATTTTCCCCCTTTTTTTTATGCAAATGTATGCAGCCTGAAAAGGGGCCCATCGAATCCCGACCAAGACTGCGTTTGATTGGTCCATTTTCTGGCAGCATAATTTTGCATTTCATTGACGGACCCTAATTCCTGAATTTCCCAGTTCAGATGACCTCGTACACACCAAGGCATTTCTGTCACTCAGCAGTCTAGTATTTTTTTTATATAAATATATTTTCATTGTAATTTTACCTTTTGGCCACAAGATGGCACTACAAACACTATCCTGGGTTACAAGGAAGTCTATTATTTAATTTTTTTTACTTTCATTATTCTTCATGAACATGGCTCCTGATTGCCTGATTTGGAGTCATGTTCATTCATTCCCAGATGCTTTGATTGGCTCTGGGAACACATGTTCCACTTCACCAATTCCTGCCGCTTGTTCACAGTGGAGCGCGCACACCCGCCGCTGATTGACAGGAGGTTCTGGTTCGTTCTTTTTGTGTTGGTAAAGCAGAATCTGGCTGTACCAGTATGTCCAGATTGTGGGAACAGGTTAAAGCAGTTTAAAACCCTAACATAATAATCAATAAAAACCATGTTTTCCTTTACTTGTTGTATGCCATATGTACTTGCATTTGGGCAGAAGTATTATTCATTTAGAAGTTTATAGGTTCCCAAAAGTACAGTTTTTTGCTCTGAGAGCTGACTTTGCATTTTATTAATAACTGGTTTTAGTCATTATGTATTGAAGGCAGAAATGCTGTCAGTGTCTCTCTGTCTCCAGGAGCTTCTGCACAGTCAGAGAATGTGTCACATTCCTCACTTGATACATTTAAGTAAACACAAGATAGCATTATCTGAAGTTCAGATGCCTCCACATTTCACTGCACTGAACTTTCAAGCTCTGTGTGTAACCCTTCGAATGCTGGTCTAGTAAAAAAAAAATGCTGGTTGCATATAATACGCTGTAAATGTTTTAGAGCAAAGATTAAATGCTGGTTTATATTCCGCTTTAAAGTGTGAATATACTCACAAAATTTAAAATTTCAGTAATGACTCTTAGGTACATAAAAGAACATTTGAAAGCATTCCCAAGTATTCCCTGTGTGTAAAATCCTTTATTTTCACTGCAGAGAGCAGTAGAAGCTTACTTATCTCTGGCAATCGGCAAAGGCAAGAATCTCCCTGTGACTGTCTTCACTCCGCCCCCTCCGTCTGCTGAATAGGCCCATCACCCAGGCAACGACTTCTATTCGATCAGTCGTTTTTTTTTTTGTTTTTTTTTAAATGTTGTCCCGTTGATCATGTTATCATATATTGTTGAAAATCCATCAGCTTTGTTTTTTATGTGCGGCACCTTTAACACCGCCTGATGCAGTGCAAAGCGGTTGATCGCATAACATTCCCACCCTTGGATAAATTGGAGCCTGTCTTCGACATCAAACATCGATTTTAATATATTTTTATTAGTCTTTAAAATTTTTATCGAATCCGTTGTCTGACCTATAAACATTGTCATCTCACGATCTGATATTCAGAGATGTCCATCCTTTATCACGGAAGCTAAGATGTTTTCCAATCGAGCTCGCCCTTGAAATGCCGTTTCCTCCCCTCCATCCATTGTCACCATGCAGAAAATGTGTTCCCTGCAGAAGCGGATTCTCCATTTAATGGAATTAAGATCTGGCGGTGCGGCTGAGTGAAAGGAATGCCTCCGAGTTCAGGATCAGCGAGCACAGAGTACGCTGAACAAATGCCATTTAGTAGACTGTTAAGTCAATGGGCTGTGATGGGAGACAGCTCGCAGACACGCTTATATAAGTCGTGTGTAAGCAGAAGCTTCTCTCTTGTACTCCTTTTCCATAATTCATTGCCAGGCTTGTGAAGTTGTCAGTTCCTGTGAATGGGAGCATGGCGTATCCCAGCATTCCCTAGTGCACACTGGAGGGTCGCATAGGCTGATGCTTTTGAAGTAACCTGGCCCACGACTAAGCTACTGAAGGTGAGCACAGGGGCATATTCAAGTTGGATCTACGTAACATTCCTCTGTACGCGCTAGTAGTAGGTAAAGGAGGTGCCAGTAACATTAAAGTACACTACAGGTGCACCGAACCCACTGTTTTTGGGGCAGATACTCCTCTATATGTTTTCCCTGAGGAAGCAGTGTTACCTGTGGAACGCATTGCATGTGGAGTTTTTTTTTTTTTTTTTTGTAAGTTGACTGCTTGTGTCTTCTGTGGGGAGTTAAAGAGGAACTGTCGCGAAAATCTTAAAATTTAAAACACATACAAATAAGTACGTTTCCCCAGAGTAAAATGAGCCAAACATTAATTCTCTCCTATGTGGCTGTCACTTACAGTAGGTAGTAGAAATCTGACAGTACCAACTGGTTTTGGGCTAGTCCATCTCTTTATGTGGGATTCTCAGCATGGCCTTTATAAAGACTTTACCTGAAAACGATGAATACAAAGATGCTGGCCGGCCCCCCTGCTCGCTGCACACTATTTTGGCAGTTGGACAGAGCAACTGACATTCACTAAGTGCTATTAAAAATAAAGACAATCCTGAGAACCACCCCCATCAGAAGATGGGCTAGTCCAAAATCTGTCGGTTCTGTCAGATTTCTACTACTTACTGTAAGTGACAGCAACATAGGAGAAAAGTAATTTATGGCTCATTTTACTCTGGGAAAAAAATACTTTATTTGTGTTTTAAATTTTAAGACTTTCGTGATAGTTCCTCTTTAAGTTCACCACTACCACTCTTTTTAAACCGTTTTTAGTGTATTTTAATCTTACTGGCTCCTCTCCTTTACCTACTATTATTCGAGACCGCTAATTGCAGTGCAGAGCTGCACCGATGAGTTGGGCGCCACCATTGGTCGCAATGAGAATTACAACTATAGTGGCGATCAGTGACTATTTTCGACGCCGGTCTTGTATCCAGATGCTAAAGAGCGAGTGTGACATTTGGACCAGAGCCGGGACGAGAGTCTTCTCTCCACCAGCATCTGCAGTAGTTTCCTTTTAAAGGTAAACCCATGTTTGTGAGTATTGCGCTACTATAAATTGAAAGAATCTATTATTGGTACGTACTACACCATATCGGGCTCTCGGGTTTCCCCTATGCTCTGTGTGTTCCTCTCCTCATCCCCCCCTTCCTTCCTGTTGGTAGATTCAGCCACTCGGGATATGCTCAGATGACCATACTAGTTGGCATGTGGAAAGCTAGGTAGTCTTGCCAAAGGACTTCTTACAGTGCTGGTCTAGTTTAGGGGATACAGCAGGAAACCTCATAGGGAAATTCCACTAACGTGATTGGTTAGACAGCACCATCTGGAACGCTTAGATTTCAGATAGGTTGGAGTAAATTACCCCAACACTATTTGGCCAATTACAAAGCTACGTGTGTAGAGGGCGCTGTGATTGAAGGACTGTTCCCCATGATGTTTCCTGCTGGGTCCCCTAAAATCTTGGTTCCATCCAGGATTTGCTTATGTCAGGGATGGTGGTCCCCTTGGTAGGCCATGGAAGTATTTGGGTCTCCGGGGGCTTTCAAAAACGAGCGGCTCCGTACAGTTTGCACAGTCAGTACAGAGCCACGCCTCTTTGGAAATATTCAGAGAGACCCAAATAGTTCAGAGGACACTTAAAGGTGCAGGCGGCAGGAGATTTGACCGGGAGCTCAGCGGTGGAAACGAGTGGGGTGCAGAGAGGAATGAGAAGGCTTGGTAGGATCCAGAGTCTTCCTTCCTCTTAGGCAAGCATCTAACTTCTTTTAAAAACAAAGAACACCAAGAGCCCCAATAGTGTAATATGTACTGGTAAATGGTTACTAGATAGAGTAAATATTAATACTCACAAACCAGGGTTACCATTAGGCAACCACTGTAAGGGCAGGTGGGGAGATTTTCCTGACCCCACTCAGGAATAAGAAGTCGCTCTCTGTAGATGAGAAAAAAGGGGTTCTACCCTCCACCCAGGGTGGACTCAATATTATGCAGGAGAACAGAGGCGCCAAAAGGATAAAAGGAAGCTAAATGAGCTTAAAAACCAAATTCTTGGTAAATAGAGGAGGTAGTGGTGGACTTACCTCCTCCAAGTAGACACACAACGACTGTAGTAAAGACAGTCAATATATTTTATTTATAAACTCCAAATATGCAACGCGTTTCGCAGGTTTGATCCCACTTCATCAGGCAATAACAACGGAGCAATAGCATATGTGGTCAGTAGAAGAGCCAGGCACCTCTGTCCTACTGACCACATATGCTATTGCTCCGTTGTTATTGCTTGATGAATCGAGATCAAACCTGCGAAACGCGTTGCATATTTGGAGTTCATAAATAAAATATATTGACTGTCTTTACTACAGTCGTTGTGTGTCTACTTGGAGGAGGTAAGTCCACAAACTACCGCCTCTATTTACCAAGAAGTTGTTTTTTTTAAGCTCATTTAGCTTCCTTTTATCCTTTTGGCGCCTCTGTTCTCCTGTATAATCAAACTTCTTTTGTTTTTAGGTTTCAGTTGTCCTTTCACCTGTACACAATCCAGCTACAGCAATGTCCCTGGTTTCCGGCACTGGTGGGGATCGACAGGATCAAGCGAAAAAGTACTGACCTCTCTTCCCTCCCTCCCGCCCCGCAAAATAAAATACTCCACAAGTGTCCAGCAAGTATCTAGCGCTGTCTTGTAGCCTTCCTATCGCACTTAGCGGCTTTCTGAGGTTCTCTGTGCAAAGGCTCCCAACGTGTCACCTGACCCGCGCCTGGTCATGTGACACAACTTGATCAATTCAGACACTGGAAAGCCGCTAGAAGTGACAGAAGGTTAGAAGACAAAGCTGGACACTGAGTATTTTAAATGCCACAACCCCTCCCTCCCCCCCCCCCCCAAAATAAGAAGTCTCTGTTGTCCCCTCAGGCGTTCCAGTTAGTTGAGAGTTCCGGTTGCCCGTGTTCCCAATAACAGGCACTCTGCTGTCTCTTGATGTCACAGGCAGGGAGGTGTCTGACGTATCTGCTCACTGATCTCTTGTCTCTCTCCTTTATAACGATTTTCAGACTCGTAACACTCCTGTAACTTATTAGCTGTTTATATGGCGTGATTATGATGTCGTCGTAAACTGCGCACACCGATAATCATCAACAATGAAACCGGAGAATGACTCCTCGGGGATTAGGATGGCTCAGATGGAAGAGACAGAAAAAGACAGCTTTAAACAAGTGTTCCCTACGGAGATAATCCTGTAATGTGTAATATCGCAGAGCAGCATAATGGCTTTCAGCACAAACCACGAAGACATTGTGTGAAAGATAATTCTGTTCTCTAACCATACAATAGGTAGCGCCACCTGGGGAAGCGGCAGTGGGAGGAGTCCAGTGATTTGTGTCGCTGTAAGGACAGTGCGGGGACAGTTACATAGCAAACACAATGAGGATGCAGTATTATCAATATGTTAAAGTGGACCCGAATGCTTGCACAGGACAGAAGGAAAACGGAGAGAAATCCACCCTGTATGTATTTAGAGAGTTTAGCCTAATTCCCCCTCATCTGTCAGATCAAGCGCTCTTTTCTGCTGGCTTCAAGAGAAACTCCGACCAAGAATGGAACTTTATCCCAATCAGTAGCTGATACCCCCTTTTACATGAGAAATCTATTTCTTTTCACAAACAGAGCATAAGGGGGCGCTGTATGACTGATATGGTGGTGAAACTCCTCCCACAAGAAACTCTGAGGACCGTGGTACTCCTGGCAGTTTCCTGTCTGTGAACCTTGTTGCATTGTGGGAAATAGCTGTTTACAGCTGTCTCCAACTGCCAAAAAAGCATACAGCAGCTATAAACATCACCTGCCAGCAGTAAAAATGTCACCATGTGATAAATGTCAGAATGTAAATCAGGGAATTAAAAGATTGTATAATGGGTAAACACTGACTAAATTGTTTATATATAATTATTGTAAAAATGAAGCACTTTTTTTATGAAATTATTTTCACTGGAGTTCCTCTTTAAAGAGACTCTGTAACATTAAAAACATCCCCTGGGGGGTACTCACCTCGGGTGGGGGAAGCCTCCGGATCCTAATGAGGCTTCCCACGCCGTCCTCTGTCCCACGGGGGTCTCTCCGCAGCCCTCCGAACAGCCGGCGACTGTGCCGACTGTCATTTCAATATTTACCTTTGCTGGCTCCAGCGGGGGCGCTGTGGCGGCTTTCCATTCCGAACTACACGGAAATACCCGATCTCATTCGGGTCCGCTCTACTGCGCAGGCGCAGGAGACTTGCGCCTGCGCAGTAGAGCGGACCCGACGGCGATCGGGTATTTCCGTGTAGTTCGGAATGGAAAGCCGTCAGAGCGCCTGCGCAGGAGCCAGGAAGGTAAATAATGACGTCACCGCTGCCCGGACTCCACGGAGGGCTGCAGCGAGACCCCTGACGGATGGAGGACGGCGTGGGAAGCCTCATTAGGATCCGGAGGCTTCCCCCACCCGAGGTGAGTACCCCCCAGGGGATATTTTTATGTTACAGTTCCTCTTTAAGAACTCCCAGTAAACGGTCATTATGTACAGATCACTTGGCAGAATTAAAGATGACTCCTCTTGTGATAAATTTCAGAATGTAAATCGGGGCAGGAGAGATTTTACAATGGGCAAACACTGACTAAATAAAAAAAAAAAAAAAAAAAAAAAGCAATTTCATTAATTCTGTTGTTTTCCCAATGATTCCTCTTTAAATGCTCAGTCACTCTTTTATCACTTTGACTGAGAACCATCTAGAGTGTGTATGGAGCTTAAAGGGAACCTGAGGTGAGAGTGATATGGAGGCTGCCATATTAATTTCCTCTAAAGTGAACCAGAGACTAAGCACCCTCATGTACATTACCATATATATCAGGGGGAACATAAGCGAAAACGCCTATACTGCTCTCTGTTTCATCCTTCACTGCTTAGCCTGCTTGTTATCAGACCTGATGCCTGATATTTAACTCTTTCAGGCAGGGAAAGAAAAAAAGGAACACAGCCTAGTTATTTGTGTGCTAGGCACTGTACATACACGTCTATCTCATGTCACATGTCACTTCGGGTATCCTTTAAGACACTACTGCAGCCAAATAGATCAGCAGGGCTGCCAGGCAACTGGTATTGTTTAACAGGAAATTAATATGACCACCACCATATCCCTCTTGGTACAGGTGTCCTTTAATGAAGCAGGAGCTATAGAAATGCCTTCTGGGTTTGCAGTCAATTCAGGCTGAGTCGTTTGGGCTGCAGAATATTTCTTCCGCATTGAGAGTAAATCTGTTCACAAGCCGAGACCCTGGCACTAGTATTGTAGAACATGAGACCATGACTGCTTCCGGGAGAGCCTGAACACGCATGCTCATTAATGTATTTTCATTGTCATAGATCAGTGGTTCCCAACCCATGTGTCGCGGCAGCTTTGGGTATGTGTCGCAGTGTCAGCTCTCGGAAGAAAGTAGCGCAGTGGAGGGAGAGCTGTGGGCAGCGGCGGAGAAAGGGGCCATCTCCCCCCCCCCCCTCCCCCCCTTCCCTCACCTTAAGGTGCTCGCCCTCCCTCGCTCTCTTCTCCGGAACTAACTGTGGTCAGGCGTTTGCAGCGGGCGGGACTTACCTTCCGTGTCGCTCCAAGCGCCGGAAGTTCTGGTGCCGCAGCCGCTGCTCTGGTCTGGATCAGACCAGAGTAGTGGCAAATCATCCCGCGCCTGCGACGAGACCAGACGGAGACACGGAAGGTAAGTTCTGCCCCTCTGCCAGCCACCGCACTTCATTCCGGAGGAGAGAGCGAGGGAGGGAGAGCACCCTGAGGTGCCGCTCTCCTTCCCTCGCTCTCTCCTCCTTGGGGGGGGGGGGCACCTGGCTACATATACTGGGCACCTATACCCCTGGCTACATATACTGGGCACTTATACCCCTGGCTACATATACTGGGCACCTATACCCCCTGCCTACATATACTGGGCACATATACCCCTGGCTACATATACTGGGCACATATAACCCTGGCTACAAATACTGGGCACATATACCCTTGGCTGCATATACTGGGCACATATACCCCCTGCCTAAATATACTGGGCACATATACCCCCTGCCTACATATACTGGGCACATATACCCCTGCCTACATATACTGGGCACATATACCCCCTGCCTACATATACTGGGCACCTATACCCCTGGCTACATATACTGGGCACATATACCCCTGGCTACATATACTGGGCACATATACCCCTGGCTACATATACTGGGCACATATACCCCTGGCTACATATACTGGGCACATATACCCCTGGCTACATATACTGGGCACATATACCCCTGGCTACATATACTGGGCACATATACCCCTGGCTACATATACTGGGCACATATACCCCTGGCTACATATACTGGGCACATATACCCTTGGCTACATATACTGGGCACCTATACCCCTGGCTACATATACTGGGCACCTATACCCCTGGCTACATATACTGGGCACATATACCCCCTGCCTATATATACTGGGCACATATACCCCTGGCTACATATACTGGGCACATATAACCCTGGCTACAAATACTGGGCACATATACCCTTGGCTACATATACTGGGCACATATACCCCCTGCCTACATATACTGGGCACATATACCCCCTGCCTACATATACCCCCTTCTTACATATACTGGGCACATATACCCCTGACTACATATACTGGGCACATATACCCCTGGCTACATATACTGGGCACATATACCCCTGGCTACATATACTGGGCACATATATCCCTGGCTACATATACTGGGGACAACTGGCTGTTTGCCATTATGTGCATTTACTGGTGAAAAGCTGTCTGTCATTACTTGCATGTACTGGTGAAACGTTGTCTCTCATTACATGCATTTAGTCTACGTGTCACGGAGATCTGAACGTTTGGTTTGATGTGTCACGACTCCAAAAAGGTTGGGAACCACTGTCATAGATGTTCAGTACCTGATGGGATAAATCTTCCGCTAGTAACTCCTCATTGTTTTGTGTCATTGTAGGAGACTGCTGGAGTCCTCTCTGATCTCTCTGTCCCGCTATGATGGCTCTGGCTCCCGAGAGCACCCTATATACCCCGACCCGGCCAGGTAAGATGTCCAGTCTTCACACCAAACTATCCAACTGTGCTGCTAGAAAGCCAGGATCTCCTGTCCTGCTACTCTCATTGTTCCACAGCTGGACCTTCATACCATAGTCAGTCTAATGTCCTACCATATTATTATGTATTTATATAGCACAGACATCTTCTGCAGCACTTTACAGAGTACATAATCATGTCACTGACTGACTGTCCTCAGAGGAGCTCACAATCTAATCCTACTATAGTCATAGTCTAATGTCCTACCATATTATTATGTATTTATATAGCACTGACATCTTCTGCAGCACATTACAGAGTACATAGTCATGTCACTGACTGTCCTCAGAGGAGCTCACAATCTAATCCTACCATAGTCATAGTTGAAATGTCCTCCCATATTATTATTATTATGTATTTATATAGCCCTGACATCTTCTGCAGCACATTACAGAGTACATAGTCATGTCACTGACTGTCCTCAGAGGAGCTCACAATCTACGGTAATCCTACCATAGGCATAGTCTGCCCTATCATGTTATTATCATGTATTTATATAGCACTGACAGCTTCTGCAGCACATTACAGAGTACATAGTCATGTCATTGACTGTCCTCAGAGGAGCTCACACTCTAATCCTGCCATAGTCATAGTCTAATGTCCTCCCATATTATTATTATGTATTTATATAGCACTGACATCTCCTGCAGCACTTTACAGAGTACATAGTTATGTCACTGACTGTCCTCAGAGGAGCTCACAATCTAACCCTACCATAGTCATAGTCTAATGTCCTACCATATTATTATTATGTATTTATATAGCACTGACATCTTCTGCAGCACATTACAGAGTACATAGTCATGTCACTGACTGTCCTCAGAGGAGCTCACACTCTAATCCTACCATAGTCCTAGTCTAATGTCCTACCATATTATTATTATGTATTTATATAGCCCTGACATCTTCTGCAGCACATTACAGAGTACATAGTCATGTCACTGACTGTCCTCAGAGGAGCTCACACTCTAATCCTACCATAGTCATAGTCTAATGTCCTACCATATTATTATTATTATTATTATTATTATTATTATTATTATTATTATGTATTTATATAACCCTGACATCTTCTGCAGCACATTACAGAGTACATAGTCATGTCACTGACTGCCCTCAGAGGAGCTCACACTCTAATCCTACATTAGTCATAGTCTAATGTCCTACCATATTATTATTATGTATTTATATAGCACTGACATCTCCTGCAGCACATTACAGAGTACATAGTCATGTCACTGACTGTCCTCAGAGGAGCTCACACTCTAATCCTACCATAGTCATAGTCTAATGTCCTACCATATTATTATTATGTATTTATATAGCACTGACTTCTTCTGCAGCACATTACAGAGTACATAGTCATGTCACTGACTGTCCTCAGAGGAGCTCACAATCTACTGTAATCCTACCATAGGCATAGTCTGCCCTATCATATTATTATTATGTATTTATATAGCACTGACATCTTCTGCAGCACATTACAGAGTACATAGTCATGTCACTGACTGTCCTCAGAGGAGCTAACACTCTAATCCTACCATAGTCATAGTCTAATGTCCTACCATATTATTATTATGTATTTATATAGCACTGACATCTTCTGCAGCACATTACAGAGTACATAGTCATGTCACTGACTGACCTCAGAGGAGCTCACACTCTAATCCTACCATAGTCATAGTGTAATGTCCTACCATATTATTATTATGTTTTTATATAGTACTGACGGATAGGATCCATGCAAAGTCACTGGACAAAGCGATTTGGCAGCACTTTTACTACCAAACCTGTGGATCTAACTCAATCTCTGCACAAATCGCTTGTATGCAATTCACAATCACTGCAGAAACGCCAGAAATCACTCTGAAATACTCTGGAAAAATAGTTCACAACAGCTCCCAGCAATAGCGATTTGCTTTTTTAGTGTGTTCCATACAGCAGCTATGCAGATATTAGCAAAGTTCTGAGAAGCTCATGCATTGCTTACTACCGGATTGAGCTTGCATCCGACGAGTGTCTGTTAGCGGCTGTCCCTGTACAATGAGGCGCTGATGACGTTTACCTAGAACTGTCCTTATGTGCAACCCACGGGCAGCAGGAAGATTACACAGAACAGTACATACAGCAAAGTCCCCATTATCTGGAACTCAGCCATCC
Source organism: Hyperolius riggenbachi (assembly GCF_040937935.1). Taxonomy (NCBI): domain Eukaryota; kingdom Metazoa; phylum Chordata; class Amphibia; order Anura; family Hyperoliidae; genus Hyperolius; species Hyperolius riggenbachi. The sequence continues at coordinate 252,424,667 of NC_090656.1, forward strand.
GGAAGTCTCAACTAACCGGCAACTAATGGATAAAGGGGACAGTGGTTTTGGGGGTTGCAGGGCATAAATTACTTACTGTGGATAAGGGGTACTTGGCTGTATTGCGCTTTCCTCCAAGGCCTTCTCAAAGTGCTTGAGCTGCAGCCACTAGGGCGCACTCTATAGGCAGTAGCTGTGTTAGGGAGCCTTGCCCAAGGTCTCCTTACTAAGTAGGTGCTGCTGAACAGGAAGAGCTGAGATTTGAACCCTGGTCTCCTGTGTTGGGGGCAGAGCACTTAGCCAGTACACTATCCACACACCGTGTGTAGCAAGGAAGAGCATTATCCCTTTTGTAGTTTTACTCTGGAACGATGATAGGAACTCCTCCATATCTTGATATCTCTGTTCTGTGTGGTTTCTTGTAGGTTGTCGCCAGCCGCTTACTACGCACAAAGAATGATTCAGTACTTGTCTCGAAGGGACAGCATCCGACAGCGCTCCATGCGTTACCAGCAGAACCGCCTGCGATCTTCAGCATCGGCCCCCTCCTCCAGCGAGGGTCAGGGAGGCGTGGAAGCCGGGGACCTAGAGTTCGAGGAGTTTGAGTGAGTGCCTGTTCCTAAGTGTTAGCTGAAGTGTGGTTACCACTAGTGTGAATGTAAACTACCTGCAGTGTGTGCTAATCCCTCATAGAAGAAATCTTTGCAAGCAGAGGATTCCTTCTCCATGCTTCTGTATTGTTTTTTTTTTTTTTTTTCGTAACCCTGAGATGAAGGAAAAGCTTTGACTTTCGCTTACCTGTGGCTTCCTTCAGCTCACTGTGGTCTATTATGCCCCTCAGTGTCCTCCTGGTCTCCTCTGTTGAGTGGCTTTCATGCTCAGTAACAGTCCGTAACTGGCCAAGTCTCGGACAACAGCGCATGCACCACCTGCTCTCTTCCTTAATCATACTCCCGTAGTCAGGAGTGTTCTGCACCTTTAGGAGTTAGAAGTTCCTTAGGAGGTTCTCGCCTCTGGATCCTAAAGAGGCCTCCCCAGTCCTCCTCCGTAGTCTCATTTCACCGCTGGGGGGGGGGGGGGGGGTTACATTTACTTGGGGCTTCTTCTAGCCCCCTATTGCCTCCAAAAGACCCCTGACAGCAGCTCGGCTTGTGGACTGCTGGGAATGCTCTCATGATTGCCCTTCCGTGGCTGGGAGTATTTTTGGCAGTTCACAAACAATTTAGGTGCCACACACTGGTCAATATGGCCAGCAGAGTGATCCCTCTCCAATCATCTTACCTGAGAAGTATCTAGCTGGTTGATTGCCCTTACAGACTGCACATAGATTTACAATAATATATTTCAGCGTGGAAATCTGTGTGCCTGCCCAGTCCTATAACAACCCCCCCCCCCAGTCTCTGCTTTTTTTTTTTCTCTACGAGCTGCTCAGTCTTCTCTGCTTCCTTGTTCGTGCGCGAGGAATGTAATGCATGGGGAACATACACTAGGGGCACTGTGACCGTTATCGACTGAACTTTTTTTGCCCCAATTAATCGATTGCCCGGAAATTGGTCAATTGAGCAGGCCAAATGCTGCACCCATTTCTCACCGATTTGATCAAATTGGCTGTATATTGACCGGAGAAATCGATGTATGACCTGCTTTAATATGCACAAGAGCAGAATTCTCCCAGCTGTGGGAGCGTGATCGAGTTTGGCGCTGCTTACACGCATGCGCGAGGGGCCCTGCGTATCTGGCCAGCGCTTCTAGTATTGGCATGCACACAGGTGAGTGGCCCTAGATGGACCCCGGTACGTCGGTATGCTTGGCTGTCCAGCTCTTTGTTTCTACGGTTTGAATGAGTCATAAAAGGCAACACTCGTATCCAAACCGGCTGCGTTATTTGCGGATTCTAAATAGGTTGCGGAATGAAAAGAATCTGTGGCGCCATTGAGACTCTCTCCCCGACAAATGAGTTCAGCGGCTGCTCTTTATTTATATATTCAACCCTCAGCGTGCATCTCCTCTGGTGTAATCTGTAATCCTGATATAATAGGGACACGTGAAATAATCAAATTCCTTTATCCCGCAGCCATTCTTCATATGCGCTGCCAGTCCACAAGTCTATCGGCGGGAAGAGAAAAAGCCTTTTATTTATTTTGTTTGTGCTGCAAACATGACAGATATTAATTGCGCTTATCGCTCATTCTTGGAGGGCCACTGGAGTGTGCTTTACTCGGCGCAGGTTGGTCTCGGCAATCTTCTGAGCAGCCAGAATAGGGTTCTGTTACGCGGAGGTGTCTGTGCGATTTATAGGGCAAATACTTCAACCGGATTATTTGTTTTTAATGTCACAATCAGTAGGGAGAATAATTCTATTACCTTACCCTATTCTCTCCTACTTTCCACACCTACCAACATTTCCCTACCCTGCTTCATCATTCCTTCACCTCCACCTCCACCACCCTGCTTCTTCAATCCATTTCTACCAGCTTGCTTCATCATTCCTCCACCTCCATGCTTCATCATACCATCCCCTCCATCCCCCTGCTTCATCTCTTTCCATCTCCACCGCCCTGCTTCATCTCATTCCATCTCCACCGCCCTGCTAAATCATTCCATCTCCACCGCCCTGCTTCATCTCATTCCATCTCCACCGCCCTGCTTCATCTTATTCCATCTCCACCGCCCTGCTTCATCTCATTCCATCTCCACCGCCCTGCTTCATCTCATTCCATCTCCACCGCCCTGCTTCATCTCATTCCATCTCCACCGCCCTGCTTCATCTCATTCCATCTCCACCGCCCTGCTTCATCTCATTCCATCTCCACCGCCCTGCTTCATCTCATTCCATCTCCACCGCCCTGCTTCATCTCATTCCATCTCCACCGCCCTGCTTCATCTCATTCCATCTCCACCGCCCTGCTTCATCATTCCTTCTCCACCACCCTGCTTCATCTCATTCCATCTCCACCACCCTGCTTCATCTCATTCCATCTCCACCGCCCTGCTTCATCTCATTCCATCTCCACCGCCCTGCTTCATCATTCCTTCTCCTCCACCCTGCTTCATCTCATTCCATCTCCACCGCCCTGCTTCATCTCATTCCATCTCCACCGCCCTGCTTCATCTCATTCCATCTCCACCGCCCTGCTTCATCTCATTCCATCTCCACCGCCCTGCTTCATCTCATTCCATCTCCACCGCCCTGCTTCATCTCATTCCATCTCCACCGCCCTGCTTCATCTCATTCCATCTCCACCGCCCTGCTTCATCTCATTCCATCTCCACCGCCCTGCTTCATCTCATTCCATCTCCACCGCCCTGCTTCATCATTCCTTCTCCACCACCCTGCTTCATCTCATTCCATCTCCTCCACCCTGCTTCATCATTCCTTCTCCTCCACCCTGCTTCATCTCATTCCATCTCCACCGCCCTGCTTCATCATTCCTTCTCCTCCACCCTGCTTCATCTCATTCCATCTCCACCGCCCTGCTTCATCTCATTCCATCTCCACCGCCCTGCTTCATCATTCCATCTCCACCGCCCTGCTTCATCTCATTCCATCTCCACCGCCCTGCTTCATTATTCCATCTCCACCGCACTGCTTTGTCTCATTCCATCTCCACCGCCCTGCTTCATCATTCCTTCTCCTCCACCCTGCTCCATCATTCCATCTCCACCGCCCTGCTTCATCATTCCATCTCCACCACCATGCTTCATCATTCTATCTCCACCGCCATGCTTCATCTCATTCCATCTCCTCCACCCTGCTTCATCATTCCTTCTCCTCCACCCTGCTTCATCTCATTCCATCTCCACCGCCCTGCTTCATCATTCCTTCTCCTCCACCCTGCTTCATCTCATTCCATCTTCACCGCCCTGCTTCATCTCATTCCATCTCCACTGCCTTGCTTCATGATTCCTTCTCCTCCACCCTGCTTCATCATTCCTTCTCCTCCGCCCTGCTTCATCTCATTCCATCTCCACCGCCCTGCTTCATCTCATTCCATCTCCACCGCCCTGCTTCATCTCATTCCATCTCCACCGCCCTGCTTCATCTCATTCCATCTCCACCGCCCTGCTTCATCTCATTCCATCTCCACCGCCCTGCTTCATCTCATTCCATCTCCACCGCCCTGCTTCATCTCATTCCATCTCCACCGCCCTGCTTCATCTCATTCCATCTCCACCACCATGCTTCATCTCATTCCATCTCCACCGCCCTGCTTCATCTCATTCCATCTCCACCGCCCTGCTTCATCTCATTCCATCTCCACCGCCCTGCTTCATCTCATTCCATCTCCACCGCCCTGCTTCATCTCATTCCATCTCCACCGCCCTGCTTCATCTCATTCCATCTCCACCGCCCTGCTTCATCTCATTCCATCTCCACCGCCCTGCTTCATCTCATTCCATCTCCACCGCCCTGCTTCATCTCATTCCATCTCCACCGCCCTGCTTCATCTCATTCCATCTCCACCGCCCTGCTTCATCTCATTCCATCTCCACCACCATGCTTCATCTCATTCCATCTCCACCGCCCTGCTTCATCTCATTCCATCTCCACCGCCCTGCTTCATCATTCCATCTCCACGGCCCTGCTTCATCTCATTCCATCTCCACCGCCCTGCTTCATCTCATTCCAATTCCACCGCCATTGCACATGCTGCAATTTGAATGCAAGAAGAAATGATTTGTGCCTCATTGATCATCCCTAGTCTGAACACTCTAGAAACCTAGGTCTTTTTGGTATAATGTCATTTTCCAGCAACTGTCAGGACACCTGCATGGTATGATTCCCTCCCCCAGCTGCTGTCCGTCCTCCTGTGTGGTATAATTCCTTCCCCCAGCTGCTGTCAGTCCTCCTGTGTGGTATAATTCCTTCCCTCAGCTGCTGCCAGTCCTCCTGTGTGGTATAATTCCTTCCCTCAGCTGCTGTCAGTCCTCCTGTGTGGTATAATTCCTTCCCTCCGCTGCTGAGGACCTGTCTGATATTGAAATATGGCATTTTCAGAGAGTATTTGATATATTTTTACATAAACAAATGGAAGAATTCATTCTGTTGCTATTGTATAAGTAGCTATTATATAAGTAGACATTGCAGAATACCCCCATTATTGCAATGGAGGCGGTCCATAAGATGCAAATGACTCCGGCTTGGAATTGTGCCAATCAAGTCCCACCCAGGTTTAAACTGGTCTATTTCAAGCTGCATATATTTGCGTAAACATGTACATAAATCTGCATGAACTCACATATTCTCATTGATCATCCCTACTGGCTAGCAGCTTCCATAAATAGAATTCTGTAGTATTTATAGGATGAAAGATGGCGGCTGCCACACTCCCGTCTTCAGATTTCAGTAATTGTTCTGCCTCCAGTCTGTTGGGCGTCTTACTAAAGCAATCTCTCTCTTTCAGGGATAATGGAGATCGCTCCCGGCACAGGACCCCCCGGAACGCCCGCATGTCAGCTCCGTCGCTGGGCCGCTTTGTTCCCAGGTGAATCCGCTGTTGTCATCCTGCTAATGTACCTGTCACTGCTTCTCATGTCTGGCTCCTCCTCTGCGATCCTGTCTGCATGTTACTGCTGCGTCTGACGCGAGCATGATCTGTGATCAGCGACAACCCCCCTTCCCCCATCCTCCCCTGCTCTCCCCGCCCCCTCCCCCCAGCCTCTACACTCGGCTCTCCCTGCTCCCCCCCAGCCCTCCCACTCCCCCATCCTCCTCTGCTCCCCCAGCCACTCCTTGGCTTTTCCTGCTCCCCCAGCCTCCCTGCTCCCCCAGCCTTTCCCTGGCTTTCCCTGCTCCCCAGCCTCCCTGCTCGCCCCTCCCCCCTGCTTTCCTGCTCCCCCCAGCATTTCTGCTCCTTCGCCTTCCTGCTTGCCCTTCCCCCAGCCTTCCTGCTCCCCCAGCTTTTCTGCTCTCTCCCAGCCTCCCTGCTCCCCCCTCCCGCCAGACTTTATGCTCTCCTCAGACTCCGTGCTCCCCCAGCCTCCCTGCTCGCCCCCTCCCCCTAGTCTCCCTGCTCTCCCCATAGTCTCCCTGCTCCCCCTTTCCACCCTCCCACCACGCCTCCCTGCTCACCCCCTCCCCCTAGTCTCCCTGCTCTCCTTATAGTCTCCCTGCTCCCCCTTTCCACCCTCCCACCACGCCTCCCTGCTCTGCCCCTAGTCTCCCTGCTCTCCCCATAGTCTCCCTGCTCCCCCTTTCCCCCCTCCCCCCAGCCTTTCTGGTACCCCCATCTTTCCCGCTCCCCCATTCTCTATGATCCCGTCTGCATGTTCCCACTGCCTTCATCAAACTCCTGACTCTGTCTTCCTGTCACTTGTCTGACGCCCGCATTGTCTGTGATCAGCGACAGCCGCTCCCGCGATTTGATGACTTATGCTGTGTTTTTGTCATCCTCTGTCATTGCAGGAGATTTCTGCTGCCTGAGTACCTCCCCTATGCTGGAATCTTCCACGAGCGGGGTCAGCCGGGGTTAGCTACGCACTCCTCCGTCAACAGAGTCCTGGCAGGTAAGAGGGCGGCGCTGTGCCAGCGTGGGCGACTTCATCTCAGGTGCCCCCTATATGGCTTCAGGTGGCTGAAAGTGCCGCAGTTCTTGGATTTAGTGGTCTAGCAGTGCCCATTAACCACTTAAGGACCAGCTGTATACTCTATGGTCTGTGCTGGGTGGCCTCTCCAGCCTACAGCACAGATCATGTGGCAGGCAGGGCGATCAGACCCTGCACCCCCCCCCCCCTTTTTCCCCACTGCTGCGGAGGTCTGATCGCCGCCGGCTACTTGTGTGTGGCGGGGGCTCCTCAAAGCCCCCCTCCACAGCGCTATCCTGCCCTCCCTCTCCTTCCCTCCCCTCCTTCCCATGGGCGGCACAGGAGGGCGATCCGTCCTGTACCGTCTCTGATAGGCTTCAGCCTAACAGATGCTGGCGATCCCCGGCCAATCGGAAGCCGGGGATCGCCAATCTTCTTTACGGCGCTGCTGTGCGACGTAAACACCGAGGATTTCTTCCCCGGGTATTTACATTTCGCCTGTGAGCCGCAATCGGAGGCTCGCAGGCTGTTCACGGAGACTCCCTCCGTGACCTGACATGGAACGGCCACTCCGTTTCCATGGAAACACCACTGCGACCAGCCGCCGCCTATCGGCGTTGGCTGGTCGTTAAGTGGTTAACGATGCAATTGCCCAAACCATCGACCATCACATCTACGGTAATTGTTGCAATGGATCAGAAACGATTGTTTGAACCTGCTAATGAAGGAAAACATAAGCAATCCAGACTAAGAGCCCGTCACCCACTAAGCCACTTTTTGCGCAGTGAATGACTTTTTTTGCAATATCACTCAACATCGTTTCACAAAAATTTTGTTAAATGGTGTTTCACAATGCACAGTACCTGCTGCGATCGTACGGTTTTGAACGACTCGCATGTCCAATTAAGCCGTGGAGGATTGTTACGATCTTTTCTCATCCTGATTTACATTCTGAAATTTATCACAGGCGACGACATCTTTGGCCCTGTCAGGTGCGGCTCTGCAGAATGTTTGTTTCATGAGAGTTCTGAAGACAGTAAAAATTATACCTAGTCTCCCAGAATGCTTTAGGGTGAGAATTCCTTCTAGCTATACAGCCTAGCCTGTGACATTACTAGGAGGGCTATCAACAGCTATATATAGATAAAGAAAATGTTTTTGATGCTGAAACCAGGATATGTGATACAAAAGCAGGTATTCTGAATAATGCACTGCTTTCCATTATATGTCACTACAGGGCCTCTTTAACAAAAAAGCAGCAAAATAAACAGCACAACTCACAGGACTGTATAGGTTTAAGTCACATTAAAGTGGACCTGAACTCCGAACTTCCTCTCTGCTCTAGAAGATAAGCAACAGCATAGTAACCTTTAAAGAGAAACCTTTCTTTGTTACATCTGATACAAATCCTGCAATAAATCTGCAGTGTGTCTACTTCCTGCTTTCATGGAAACAGACATGGGGTTAACATCCTGTGTTTACAAATTAGCTGCTCTGCATTGGCAGCCAGCTGACACAGCTGAGAGATCAAATTACAGAAGTCACAGAAGAGGGGGAATTAGATGGACTAAACTCTCTAAATACATACAGGGGGCATTTCTCTATGGTTCCCTTCTGTCCTGTGTTCATGTCCACTTTAAACACGCTTTTTGTGGCTATTACGAGCGACTTCGCGAATACGGATGATCCTAACGGAAATATCGGAATAGGTGTTTCACGTTACGGAATTTCAGCGAGCAGGTAGATGTCTTAACATGTTAAAACCCGTAATTATAGCCGTCATGCCCGGATTCTTGGAAGACTTGTAGTGAGTCATCCGAGAGATAAAGCAATTTTCTCAATTAAAATGGTATCATCTCTCCTATTTTGCAGTAATGGGATTGGTAAATCTCAAGATTTCCAATTATAGGCTATTGTCCGCAGCGCTGCTCATAATATAATCAGATAGTGTTCCCCGGTTGCTAGGCAGCGGGGTTCTTATTGTGGGTAAATAATAAAGCTCTCAGTGTGAGGTTCCATAAAAATGTTCGGTTATTGATTACATAAGGGAGCACCTTACTGACATTCCCAAAATGAGCCCAGCTCCAGGTTTATCTGCATCCTGTAAATTACAGACCTCCGGATACAGTCTTTACTGTCTCAGAGGTCCTTTACCAGCTGGTTACAACTGGGACTGTTTGTAATATTGCTATAGTAGTTATGATCAGGATCTGCCAGAAAATTGGGATATATTTTATAATGTATAAGAAATATCGTGCTGATATTACATACTTTTAAAGTTGAGTTATACTCCCAAAACTAAATTTCAGTAATCACTCTGTTACATAAATGAACATTTAGAAAGCATTCCCAAGTATTCCATGTGTGTAAAATTGTTAATTTTCACAGCAAAGAGCAGTACAAACTCACTAAGACTCTTGTAATTGGCAAAGGCAAGAATGTGTCTTTGCTGTTGCTGCCCCCAGTTTAAAGGCACGGGGACTCTTGCCTTTGCTGATGACTAGATAAGCAACCTTCTGCTCTCTGCATTCAAAATGAATGAATGATTTTACATACAGGGGATACTTGGGAATATTTTCAAATGTTCTTTTATGCAACTAAGAGTAGTTACTGAAATATTATGTTTTCAGAATATAATCCCATTTTAACATATTACTTTATTTACTTTGCTATTACAATCAAGCAAACTGAGGGGAAGGGCCCGGCTGCTCAACAGGAGTGGAGGTGGCCCAGCTGCTTGACAGGAAGGGCCTGGCCTCTGTTTGACCAGAGGGGAGGAACCTAGCTACCTAAAGTACGCCTGAAGTGAGGGATATGGAGGCTGCCATATGGATTTCCTGTTAAACAATACCAGTTGCCTGGCTGCCCTGCTGATATTTGGCTGCAGTAGTGTCTGAATCACACACCTGAAACAAGCATACAGCTAATCCAGTCTGACTTCAGTCAGAGCAGCTGCTCTGCATGCTTGTTCAGGGGCTTTGGCTAAAAGTATTAAGTTAGCCATATACCATAGAATTATTTACATTTTTAGAATCACAATCAGTTTGTCTAATTGTAACATTTGTTACAATTTTACAGTTACGTTTTCCCCCCAAATACAAAAAAAATTGAAAACTGAAAAAATTGATTGGACCGATACAGTAAAGGTGGCCATACACTGGTCGATTTGCCATCAGATTGACCAACAGATAGATCCCTCTCTGACCGAATCTGATCAGAGAGGGATCGTATGGCTGCCTTTACTGCAAACAGATTGTGAATCGATTTCAGCCTGAAACCGATCACAATCTGTGGCGCTGACGCCCCCCCCCCCCTGCATACATTACCTGTTCCGGCCGGTGCGAGTCCCCTGGTCCCCGCTGTCGTCTTCTCCGCTCCGGGCTCCAGACCGTTCCTGCAGCTACTGAACTTCTTGTCCAGGGGAAGTTTAAACAGTAGAGGGCGCTCTACTGTTTAAACTTCCTGCCGGGACAGGAAGTTCTGTGTAGCTTCAGCCGGTCCGGAACCCAGCGCGGAAAAAAGACAGCGGGGACCAAGGGACTCGCGCCGGCCGGAACAGGTAATTTATACCCGCTGTATTGCATCGGGCATTCGAACGCCGCTATCGACGCACTCCCGACCCGCCGGCGATCGAGAAAAATCTTCCGCACGGACGGATCGACGGGAATCGATCGTTCTGTCAGCGGTGTGTGTGGCGATTTCAAAGCCGATTCGATCACTGTGATCAAATTGGCCGTATATCGGCGGGAAAATCGTTAGGTGTATGGGCCCTTTAAAGGTACTCATAAACCTGACAATTATGGGCAGATTCGACAGACAAATGTATCTAATTGAATCTGATTAGAGATAAATTTGTCTTTGTAGATTCTGCCCAGACACTACAGGCCGATTCCCGTCGTTTTTTCAGCACCGCCGCTGCCCCCCATTGTATAGATTTGCCCCCCAGTGTGTGCAATTATAAGTTACCTGTCCTGTAGCAGCCTCCGCGCAGTATCCGTAATCCTCAGGGCGGCTCTCCATATATGCCACTGGCGCATAGCGTGTGACGTCAGACACTAGGCATCAGTAGCATGTACGGAGAGCCGCCCGGAGGTTACGGACACTGTGGAGAGGCTGCTACAGGACAGGTAACGTACAGTGGAGGAAATAATTATTTGACCCCTCACTGATTTTGTAAGTTTGTCCAATGACAAAGAAATGAAAAGTCTCAGAACAGTATCATTTCAATGGTAGGTTTATTTTAACAGTGGCAGATAGCACATCAAAAGGAAAATCGAAAAAATAACCTTAAATAAAAGATTGCAACTGATTTGCATTTCATTGAGTGAAATAAGTTTTTGAACCCTCTAACAATAAAAGACTTAATACTTAGTGGAAAAACCCTTGTTTGCAAGCACAGAGGTCAAACGTTTCTTGTAATTGATGACCAAGTTTGCACACATTTTAGGAGGAATGTTGGTCCACTCCTCTTTGCAGATCACCTCTAAATCCCTAAGGTTTCGAGGCTGTCTCTGTGCAACTCTGAGCTTGAGCTCCCTCCATAGGTTTTCTATTGGATTAAGGTCCGGAGACTGACTAGGCCACTCCATGACATTAATGTGCTTCTTCTTGAGCCACTCCTTTGTTGCTTTTGCTGTATGTTTTGGGTCATTGTCGTGCTGGAACACCCATCCACGACCCATTTTCAGTTTCCTGGCAGAGGGAAGGAGGTTGTCGTTCAGGATTTCACGATACATGGCTCCGTCCATTTTCCCGTTAATGCGATTAAGTTGTCCTGTGCCCTTAGCAGAAAAACACCCCCAAAGCAAAATGTTTCCACCCCCATGCTTGACGATGGGGACGGTGTTTTGGGGGTCATAGGCAGCATTTTTCTTCCTCCAAACACAGCGAGTTTAGTTAATGCCAAAGAGCTCTATTTTGGTCTCATCAGACCACAGCACCTTCTCCCAGTCACTCACAGAATCATTCAGGTGTTCATTGGCAAACTTCAGACGGGCCTGCACATGTGCCTTCTTGAGCAGGGGGACCTTGCGAGCCCTGCAGGATTTTAATCCGTTGCGGTGTAATGTGTTTCCAATGGTTTTCTTGGTGACTGTGGTCCCTGCTAATTTGAGGTCATTCACTAACTCCTCCCGTGTAGTTCTAGGATGCTTTTTCACCTTTCTCAGAACCATTGACACCCCACGAGGTGAGATCTTGCGTGGAGCCCCAGAGCGAGGTCGATTGATGGTCATTTTGTGCTCCTTCCATTTTCGAACAATCGCACCAACAGTTGTCACCTTCTCTCCCAGCTTCTTGCTAATGGTTTTGTAGCCCATTCCAGCCTTGTGCAGGTCTACAATTTTGTCTCTGACATCCTTGGACAGCTCTTTGGTCTTTCCCATGTTGGAGAGTCTGCTTGATTGATTGAATCTGTGGACAGGTGTCTTTTATACAGGTGACTAGTTAAGACAGGGGTCCTTAATGAGGGTGACTAATTGAGTAGAAGTGTCTAACCACTCTGTGGGAGCCAGAACTCTTAATGGTTGGTAGGGGTTCAAAAACTTATTTCACTCAATGAAATGCAAATCAGTTGCTATCTTTTATTTAAGGTTATTTTTTTGATTTTCCTTTTGATGTGCTATCTGCCACTGTTAAAATAAACCTACTATTGAAATGATACTGTTCTGAGACTTTTCATTTCTTTGTCATTGGACAAACTTACAAAATCAGTGAGGGGTCAAATAATTATTTCCTCCACTGTATGTATGCACACACCGGGCACATTTATACATTGCGACGGTAATGGCAGGGGTTTTGTCCCTCGTTCTGGAAATTGCCCGCACACCCGTCCAACCAACTTTGGCTCGACATCTTGCAGCATGTGCGATCGACCATGCAACCTATTTCTGTCCCGAAACTGGTCGCTTTATCGGTCAGGCATGCATTTGGCGGCACCAATGTTCATCCAATTCTATTATAATAATCTAATTGGATGGTCGAATGGCCGCCAAGTTGCTGGATATTGACAATCTACCGTACACCATTCACTCTTCCTAAAAGTTTATCAGAAATTTCCACCAATCCCAATCAACATAAATATTTCTATCTAAAATTTGATCAGATTTCTCAAACAAATAAAAATTAAAAAAAATAAACATAAAAAAAAACTTTCGCTTTTTCCGCACAACCCATTGTTTTTATCTAATTGCTGTGAAATCGTATCATCTCATTGCATGGTGTGTGGCCGCCAGGCAAGTACAGCCAGGTAACTGGTATTGTTCAAAAGGAAATAAATATGGCAGCCTCTGTATCGCCCTTACGTCAGGTGTATTGTAACCTGCATATTTTTGCAGTTAGATTACAAGGTAACTTTCTATAAATATGAATATCTTTATGTGAGGTTTTGGCAATGCACAAGCACTTACTGCACATGCTAATGGCACAGACACTTGTGTGTCACAGGAAGCTGGCCATATGAAGTCATTGCTACAGAGAGACAATACAGGTCATGCTGAATATCTTTCCATTCCGTGGAGAAGAATATGCGCTCGCTGGATGTATTGTGAAATCACATCACCCATTCACCTCAGTGCTGGCCTCTGAGGATTCCAGCATAATAGGCCTGAAATTATGACTAGATCAAAGGCAGAGCTGGTGACCATAGCAACCAGCGGCAGTCCAGTTGTGTCAGTGAGATGTAAAGGCGTATTGGCTTCTGGGTGCAGGAATTGTACTTTGGCTTCATTTAGCATTTTAGCCAGAGTTCCTTCTGTGTGATCTCTCTGCCCAGCTTGTCTGTTCTCTTATCTCTCTCTAGCTTTCCTTCACTGTCATCCGTCCCTCTCCTCCTCTGCTCCTTCTGGCTCTCTCTCCCGTCCCTCTCCTCCTCTGCTCCTTCTGGCTCTCTCTCCTGTCCCTCTCCTCCTCTGCTCCTTCTGGCTCTCTCTCCTGTCCCTCTCCTTCTCTGCTCCTTCTGACTCTCTCTCCCGTCCCTCTCCTCCTCTGCTCCTTCTGGCTCTCTCTCCTGTCCCTCTCCTCCTCTGCTCCTTCTGGCTCTCTCTCCTGTCCCTCTCCTCCTCTGCTCCTTCTGGCTCTCTCTCCCGTCCCTCTCCTTCTCTGCTCCTTCTGGCTCTCTCTCCCGTCCCTCTCCTCCTCTGCTCCTTCTGGCTCTCTCTCCCGTCCCTCTCCTTCTCTGCTCCTTCTGGGTCTCTCTCCCGTCCCTCTCCTCCTCTGCTCCTTCTGGCTCTCTCTCCCGTCCCTCTCCTCCTCTGCTCCTTCTGGCTCTCTCTCCCGTCCCTCTCCTCCTCTGCTCCTTCTGGCTCTCTCTCCCGTCCCTCTCCTTCTCTGCTCCTTCTGACTCTCTCTCCCGTCCCTCTCCTTCTCTGCTCCTTCTGGCTCTCTCTCCCGTCCCTCTCCTCCTCTGCTCCTTCTGGCTCTCTCTCCCGTCCCTCTCCTCCTCTGCTCCTTCTGGCTCTCTCTCCCGTCCCTCTCCTCCTCTGCTCCTTCTGGCTCTCTCTCCCGTCGCTCTCCTCCTCTGCTCCTTCTGACACTCTCTCCCGTCCCTCTCCTCCTCTGCTCCTTCTGGCTCTCTCTCCCGTCCCTCTCCTCCTCTGCTCCTTCTGACTCTCTCTCCCGTCCCTCTCCTCCTCTGCTCCTTCTGACTCTCTCTCCCGTCCCTCTCCTCCCCTGCTCCTTCTGACTCTCTCTCCCGTCGCTCTCCTTCTCTGCTCCTTCTGGCTCTCTCTCCCGTCCCTCTCCTTCTCTGCTCCTTCTGGCTCTCTCTCCCGTCCCTCTCCTCCTCTGCTCCTTCTGGCTCTCTCTCCCGTCCCTCTCCTCCTCTGCTCCTTCTGGCTCTCTCTCCCGTCCCTCTCCTCCTCTGCTCCTTCTGGCTCTCTCTCCCGTCGCTCTCCTTCTCTGCTCCTTCTGGCTCTCTCTCCCGTCCCTCTCCTCCTCTGCTCCTTCTGGCTCTCTCTCCCGTCCCTCTCCTCCCCTGCTCCTTCTGACTCTCTCTCCTGTCCCTCTCCTCCTCTGCTCCTTCTGACTCTCTCTCCCGTCCCTCTCCTCCTCTGCTCCTTCTGGCTCTCTCTCCCGTCCCTCTCCTCCTCTGCTCCTTCTGGCTCTCTCTCCCGTCCCTCTCCTCCTCTGCTCCTTCTGACTCTCTCTCCCGTCCCTCTCCTCCTCTGCTCCTTCTGGCTCTCTCTCCCTTGCCCTTGCTTCTGCCCCCTGCTCTCTCTTGCCCTTTTCTCTCTCTTGCCATTGCTTTTGCACTTTGCCCTCTCTCCTGCCCTCTGCTCTTTCACTTGCCCTTGCTTTTTCACGCTGCTCTCTTGCTTTTGTCTGCGGCTCTCTTGCTTTCGCCCACGGCTCACTTGCTTTCACCCGCTGCTCTCTTGCTCTCTTGCTTTTGCTCGCTGCTCTCTTGCCCTTGGTTTTGCCTGCTGCCCTCTCTGTTGCCCTCTGCTCTCTCACCTGCTTTTGCCCTCTGTTCTCTCTCTTCCTTTCTTTTACCCACAGCCCTCTCTTGCCCTTGCTTTTCCCTCCTGCTCTCTTGCTTTTGCCTGCTGCTCTCTTGCCTTTGGTTTTTCCCGCTGCTCTCTTTGTTGCCCATTTGTCCTCTGCTCCCTTTTGCCCTTGCTTTGCCCACTGCTCTCTTGCTCATGTTTTTGTCCCACTGCTCTCCTGCCCTTGCTGTTCCCTCGCTGCTCTCTTGCCCTTGCTTTGCCTTCTGCTCTCTTGCCCTTGCTTTGCCTTCTGCTCTCTTGCTCCTGTGTTTCCCCCGCTGCTCTCTTGGCCTTGCTTTGCTCACTGCTTTCTTGCTCTTTTTTTCCCCTGCTGCTCTCTTGCTTTTCCCCTGCTGCTCTCTTGCCTTTCCCCTGCTGCTCTCTTGCTTTTCCCCTGCTGCTCTCTTGCTCTTGCTTTTCCCCCGCTGCTCTCTTGCTCTTGCTTTTCCCCCCGCTGCTCTCTTGCTCTTGCTTTTCCCCCGCTGCTCTCTTGCTCTTGCTTTTCCCCCGCTGCTCTCTTGCTCTTGCTTTTCCCCCGCTGCTCTCTTGCTCTTGCTTTTCCCCCCGCTGCTCTCTTGCTCTTGCTTTTTCCCTGCTGCTCTCTTGCTCTTGCTTTTCCCCCCGCTGCTCTCTTGCTCTTGCTTTTCCCCTGCTGCTCTCTTGCTCTTGCTTTTCCCCCCGCTGCTCTCTTGCTCTTGCTTTTCCCCTGCTGCTCTCTTGCTCTTGCTTTTCCCCTGCTGCTCTCTTGCTCTTGCTTTTCCCCCGCTGCTCTCTTGCTCTTGCCTTTCCCCCGCTGCTCTCTTGCTCTTCCCCCCGCCGCTCCCTTGCTCTTGCTTTTCCCCCGCTGCTCTCTTGCTCTTGCTTTTCCCCTGCTGCTCTCTTGCTTTTCCCCCGCTGCTCTCTTGCTCTTGCTTTTCCCCCGCTGCTCTCTTGCTCTTCCCCCCGCTGCTCTCTTGCTCTTGCTTTTCCCCTGCTGCTCTCTTGCTCTTGCTTTTCCCCTGCTGCTCTCTTGCTCTTGCTTTTCCCCCGCTGCTCTCTTGCCCCTGTGTTTCCCCTGCTGCTCTCTTGCTCTTGCTTTTCCCCCGCTGCTCTCTTGCTCTTCCCCCCCGCTGCTCTCTTGCTCTTGCTTTTCCCCTGCTGCTCTCTTGCTCTTGCTTTTCCCCCGCTGCTCTCTTGCTCCTGTGTTTCCCCTGCTGCTCTCTTGCTCCTGTGTTTCCCCCGCTGCTCTCTTGCTCCTGTTTCCCCCGCTGCTCTCTTGCTCCTGTGTTTCCCCCGCTGCTCTCTTGCTCCTGTGTTTCCCCCGCTGCTCTCTTGCTCCTGTGTTTCCCCCGCTGCTCTCTTGCTCCTGTGTTTCCCCCGCTGCTCTCTTGCTCCTGTGTTTCCCCCGCTGCTCTCTTGCTCCTGTGTTTCCCCCGCTGCTCTCTTGCTCCTGTTTCCCCCGCTGCTCTCTTGCCCCTGTTTCCCCCGCTGCTCTCTTGCTCCTGTGTTTCCCCCGCTGCTCTCTTGCTCCTGTGTTTCCCCCGCTGCTCTCTTGCCCCTGTGTTTCCCCCGCTGCTCTCTTGCCCCTGTGTTTCCCCCGCTGCTCTCTTGCTCCTGTGTTTCCCCCGCTGCTCTCTTGCTCCTGTGTTTCCCCCGCTGCTCTCTTGCTCCTGTGTTTCCCCCGCTGCTCTCTTGCTCCTGTTTCCCCCGCTGCTCTCTTGCTCCTGTGTTTCCCCCGCTGCTCTCTTGCTCCTGTGTTTCCCCCGCTGCTCTCTTGCTCCTGTGTTTCCCCCGCTGCTCTCTTGCTCCTGTGTTTCCCCCCGCTGCTCTCTTGCTCCTGTGTTTCCCCCGCTGCTCTCTTGCTCCTGTGTTTCCCCCGCTGCTCTCTTGCTCCTGTGTTTCCCCCGCTGCTCTCTTGCTCCTGTGTTTCCCCCGCTGCTCTCTTGCTCCTGTGTTTCCCCCGCTGCTCTCTTGCTCCTGTGTTTTCCCCGCTGCTCTCTTGCTCCTGTGTTTCCCCCGCTGCTCTCTTGCTCCTGTGTTTCCCCCGCTGCTCTCTTGCTCCTGTGTTTCCCCCCGCTGCTCTCTTGCTCCTGTGTTTCCCCCGCTGCTCTCTTGCTCCTGTGTTTCCCCCGCTGCTCTCTTGCTCCTGTGTTTCCCCCGCTGCTCTCTTGCTCCTGTGTTTTCCCCGCTGCTCTCTTGCTCCTGTGTTTCCCCCGCTGCTCTCTTGCTCCTGTGTTTTCCCCGCTGCTCTCTTGCTCCTGTGTTTTCCCCGCTGCTCTCTTGCTCCTGTGTTTCCCCCGCTGCTCTCTTGCTCCTGTGTTTCCCCCGCTGCTCTCTTGCTCCTGTGTTTCCCCCGCTGCTCTCTTGCTCCTGTGTTTCCCCCGCTGCTCTCTTGCTCCTGTGTTTCCCCCGCTGCTCTCTTGCTCCTGTGTTTTCCCCGCTGCTCTCTTGCTCCTGTGTTTCCCCCGCTGCTCTCTTGCTCCTGTGTTTTCCCCGCTGCTCTCTTGCTCCTGTGTTTCCCCCGCTGCTCTCTTGCTCCTGTGTTTTCCCCGCTGCTCTCTTGCTCCTGTGTTTTCCCCGCTGCTCTCTTGCTCCTGTGTTTCCCCCGCTGCTCTCTTGCTCCTGTGTTTCCCCCGCTGCTCTCTTGCTCCTGTGTTTCCCCCGCTGCTCTCTTGCTCCTGTGTTTCCCCCCGCTGCTCTCTTGCTCCTGTGTTTCCCCCGCTGCTCTCTTGCTCCTGTGTTTCCCCCGCTGCTCTCTTGCTCCTGTGTTTCCCCCGCTGCTCTCTTGCTCCTGTGTTTCCCCCGCTGCTCTCTTGCTCCTGTGTTTCCCCCGCTGCTCTCTTGCTCCTGTGTTTCCCCCGCTGCTCTCTTGCTCCTGTGTTTCCCCCGCTGCTCTCTTGCTCCTGTGTTTCCCCCGCTGCTCTCTTGCTCCTGTGTTTTCCCCGCTGCTCTCTTGCTCCTGTGTTTCCCCCGCTGCTCTCTTGCTCCTGTGTTTCCCCCGCTGCTCTCTTGCTCCTGTGTTTCCCCCGCTGCTCTCTTGCTCCTGTGTTTCCCCCGCTGCTCTCTTGCTCCTGTGTTTCCCCCGCTGCTCTCTTGCTCCTGTGTTTCCCCCGCTGCTCTCTTGCTCCTGTGTTTCCCCCGCTGCTCTCTTGCTCCTGTGTTTCCCCCGCTGCTCTCTTGCTCCTGTGTTTCCCCCGCTGCTCTCTTGCTCCTGTGTTTCCCCCGCTGCTCTCTTGCTCCTGTGTTTCCCCCGCTGCTCTCTTGCTCCTGTGTTTCCCCCGCTGCTCTCTTGCTCCTGTGTTTTCCCCGCTGCTCTCTTGCTCCTGTGTTTCCCCCGCTGCTCTCTTGCTCCTGTGTTTCCCCCCGCTGCTCTCTTGCTCCTGTGTTTCCCCCGCTGCTCTCTTGCTCCTGTGTTTCCCCCGCTGCTCTCTTGCTCCTGTGTTTCCCCCGCTGCTCTCTTGCTCCTGTGTTTTCCCCGCTGCTCTCTTGCTCCTGTGTTTCCCCCGCTGCTCTCTTGCTCCTGTGTTTTCCCCGCGGCTCTCTTGCTCCTGTGTTTCCCCCGCTGCTCTCTTGCTCCTGTGTTTCCCCCGCTGCTCTCTTGCTCCTGTGTTTTCCCCGCGGCTCTCTTGCCCCTGTGTTTTCCCCGCGGCTCTCTTGCTCCTGTGTTTCCCCCGCTGCTCTCTTGCTCCTGTGTTTTCCCCGCGGCTCTCTTGCTCCTGTGTTTCCCCCGCTGCTCTCTTGCTCCTGTGTTTCCCCCGCTGCTCTCTTGCTCCTGTGTTTTCCCCGCGGCTCTCTTGCCCCTGTGTTTTCCCCGCGGCTCTCTTGCCCCTGTTTCCCCCGCTGCTCTCTTGCTCCTGTGTTTTCCCCGCTGCTCTCTTGCCCCTGTTTTCCCCGCTGCTCTCTTGCTCCTGTGTTTCCCCCGCTGCTCTCTTGCTCCTGTGTTTCCCCCGCTGCTCTCTTGCCCCTGTGTTCCCCCACTGCTCTCTTGCTCCTGTGTTTTCCCCGCTGCTCTCTTGCTCCTGTGTTTCCCCCACTGCTCTCTTGCCCCTGTTTCCCCCGCTGCTCTCTTGCCCCTGTGTTTTCCCCGCGGCTCTCTTGCTCCTGTGTTTTCCCCGCTGCTCTCTTGCCCCTGTTTTCCCCGCGGCTCTCTTGCTCCTGTGTTTTCCCCGCTGCTCTCTTGCTCCTGTGTTTTCCCCGCGGCTCTCTTGCCCCTGTGTTCCCCCACTGCTCTCTTGCTCCTGTGTTTTCCCCGCGGCTCTCTTGCTCCTGTGTTTCCCCCGCTGCTCTCTTGCCCCTGTTTCCCCCGCTGCTCTCTTGCCCCTGTGTTTTCCCCGCGGCTCTCTTGCTCCTGTGTTTTCCCCGCTGCTCTCTTGCCCCTGTTTTCCCCGCTGCTCTCTTGCTCCTGTGTTTCCCCCGCTGCTCTCTTGCTCCTGTGTTTCCCCCGCTGCTCTCTTGCCCCTGTGTTTTCCCCGCGGCTCTCTTGCCCCTGTTTCCCCCGCTGCTCTCTTGCCCCTGTGTTTTCCCCGCGGCTCTCTTGCCCCTGTGTTCCCCCACTGCTCTCTTGCTCCTGTGTTTTCCCCGCGGCTCTCTTGCTCCTGTGTTTCCCCCGCTGCTCTCTTGCCCCTGTTTCCCCCGCTGCTCTCTTGCCCCTGTGTTTTCCCCGCGGCTCTCTTGCTCCTGTGTTTTCCCCGCTGCTCTCTTGCTCCTGTGTTTCCCCCGCTGCTCTCTTGCTCCTGTGTTTCCCCCGCTGCTCTCTTGCTCCTGTGTTTCCCCCGCTGCTCTCTTGCTCCTGTGTTTCCCCCGCTGCTCTCTTGCCCCTGTGTTTTCCCCGCGGCTCTCTTGCCCCTGTTTCCCCCGCTGCTCTCTTGCCCCTGTGTTTTCCCCGCGGCTCTCTTGCTCCTGTGTTTTCCCCGCGGCTCTCTTGCTCCTGTGTTTTCCCCGCGGCTCTCTTGCCCCTGTGTTTTCCCCGCGGCTCTCTTGCTCCTGTGTTTTCCCCGCGGCTCTCTTGCCCCTGTGTTTTCCCCGCGGCTCTCTTGCCCTTGCTTTTGCCCGCTGAACTCTTGCCTGCTGCTTTTTCTCCCATTTTTTTTTTTTAAAGATGCGTATTTGATTAGTTTCCTGCAGTCACTGAAAAAATGATTAAAAAGTTTACCCAAAAAAGCAGCTGTTGACTTCATGACCACTTATCTTTGTGATTAATCTGTTTCTGAAATAATTGAAGAACTGTTCTTGAAACGGTGGCAAGCACTCAGATGCCACAGCTGATAAAACCTCCCTGAAAATGAACAAAATTTGCCAACCCAGAGGTTTCTTTATCAGTCATTTTTTTATTTTTCTTTGTTGATTCTGCTGGAATATTGAAATGACTGCATTGTGCGCTGATGGGCCTCAACAGTATAGAAATACTTCTTCATTGTTCTGTCAGTTTATACTGAGTGCTGCAGTGTGTACTTTAAGGACAAACTTCAGGAGTTTTAAAGAAACTGTCCCAAACCAGTCATATCTTGTGTGATGTCTGATTCATTACCAACTTCTATAGTGGTCTTATCAGGGTAATGGGAGGAACTAGATGAAACACTGACTGCACTGTGCTGTCATGTGATCAGGATAATGGGAGGGGTCAGGCAAACTACTGCACTGTGCTGTCACGTGATCAGGATAATGGGAGGGGTCATGCAAGTGACTGCACTGTTCTGTCATGTGACCAGGTTAATGGGAGTGGCTAGGCATATGTGTGTCTGCACTGTTCTGTCATGTGATCGGGGTAATGGGATGGGCCATGCAAGTGACTGCACGGTGCTGTCATGTGATCAGGTGTATGGCCCCTCCATGTGTGACTGCACTGTGCTGTCATGTCATCAGGATAATGAGAGAGTCCAGGCAAAAGAGTGACAGCTGTGATGTGATCTTGGTAATGGTGAGGGGCCTGGAATAAATGACTGCACTGTACTGTCATGTGATCAGGTTAATTGGAGGGGCCAGGCAAAAGAGTGACTGTCCTGTGCTGTCATGTGATCAGGTTAATGGGAGGGGCCAAAAATTGGGTAATGAGAGCGCAGCTTCTTCATGCTGTAAAAAGTATTAAGACAGCTGTGCTTCTTTGCACAGATGAGAAGAATCCAGTATGCACAAAACTATCACACAGTTTACCCACTTCACTTGTAAATGATTCTGTACAGCAGGGAGTGAACAGACTTTCCCCTTACAGTGCTTGTTTATAAGTGGTATCGGACCAGGAGAGGCAGCTGCGGCTCTGTCTGCCCTAATCCCCTCACCCTATCACTATGTAAAAGCTAAAGTGTTGGGGAAACATGGACATGATTTCCACTATTCTTTGTGATCGGTGGTAGAATTTTTGGACACGTTTTTTGACTCAGGTTTGTTGCGATCGGGTCTTTTCCAGTTGCAGAGAGCTCAGGACCCTCCCAGTGACAGTTTAGCTGTCCTTTAAATACAATGATTTTGAGCCACAGAAAACAGATTTCAGAGCTCTGGTTACCTTCTGCCGGAGTGAAGGAGTCTGGGAAATGCCCTAGCAGGGGTCCTGCACCATGATGGGTAGCTTCATTCAGGGCTGACTTCACATTCCCGCACAGTTCCCATTCATCGAATTCCCCATCTTCCCGGCATCCGGGGATTCCGCCAGGTATTTTCTGTGAAGGGGACTCTGGTATTCTGGGACACGTCTGTTGCAGCTGCCGCCTCTCTCATGTTTCTCCCCCCACCTCATATAGGTACATCAGAAAACCTTCCTGTGAGGGGATAATTAACCCAATTACCTCTCGCTCTAACGAGAGACACAGCGCGAGCCAGCGATTTGTTTCCATGGTAATAGAGGAGCCAGACGGCTGTATTTAGTTCTGAAGAGCAGGCAGGACTGTGCCCTTTATGGAGTATCGCTCGCTAAGCTTGTTTCTGAAATGCAACCCCCCCCCCCCCCCCTCTGCACATACACACCTTGTTGCCGTGGATACCGCAATCCCCTCTGCCTGGAATCACTGATTTAAGCACTTTTTAAAGCTCTCTCTTCCGATTGGTGAACTGCGCAGAACTGTAAGAACGTTTTCACGCCTCTCCGCGGCGTCCTGATGTCACCTGTTGTGATCAGTTCCGCACTTGACAACCTCGAGGGATGTTCTGCAGAGGAGAACGCCTGTTGAGGCTTATGTGGCGTAGATGGTGTACGCTCGTTCCGCCAGTTTCCTTTAACAAAAGCATATTGTGTCTGCGCTGGCTGCCAGAAGCTGCTTGTTTGTGTGCCTCTGCATTGTTTCTCCTCCCCTTTCCGTGGAGCAGTGCAAGCTTCTCTGCTGTAAGCGAGGTGCGTGTCTGTACAGCACTCGTGCACCACTCAATGTGCTGGGGGAGGGAAAATGCCGCCTCCTCTCTGCCGTTGTAGGGAGATCGTTTGTAGCTCCGTAAAGAGTCAGTGGGGGATAGAAATCCACCCGCCTAGTGTCCCTTGCCAAAGCAATAAGTGGTGCAAGTCAAGGATGGGAGACGCCCAATAATATATGCATTTGATGCAATTAAGATGTACCGTATATTCCGGCGTATAAGGCGACCCCCAACTTTTCCAGTTAAAATATACATTTTAGGATATACTCTCCCCATAAGACTACCCCTCTTGACTATTGGACATTTGTATACTGTACTGTATGTACTGGTGCTATACTGTATAAACAGGTACAGATACTGGTGCTGTACAGTGTGTGGTACCCAGTATACAACAACCAACCAATCATGGCAAGCGATGTACCTTACCGGCGATTGGCTGGTGGTTGTATACAAAGCCTTCCCAGTGTGGTGCCCCCTCACCTCATCATCGGGACTGCGTTATGTCACTTCTTTCCAGGAATCCTGGTGAGTGGATCTTCTTCTACCATACTTGTACAGCTCCGCCCGTGCTGCTTTCATACGGTAGCTGCATACGGTGGGGATGCTACCACGGACGTTTTTGAGCTCCCCCACCGTATGCGACAACCGCAGATTCTCCAATCCGTCTCGGAAGTTTCAGCACCTGCCCTAGAAGACGACCCCCGACTTTGAGAAGATTTTCCTGGGTTAAAAGTAGTCTTCTATACCAGAATATACAGTATATATGTATAAATATAGAGAGTTTGGTCCTACGAGATGCTTATATGCCCCAAATCACTCTGTTATTGACCCGAGGAGGCGGCTGTGGGCGGTGAAACGCGTTGTCTGGTGCTCTAATAAAGTTACTCTTGAATGTTATAGCAACTCCTCTTTGAGTTTAGGATCAAACCTTTCTCTATATTCAGACATATATACTTGTTGACTGCATTAAAGGTATATTTTATTGGGCGCTCTCCTATCCTTGATTTGTGCAAAAATTGAATAAACTGAATAACCTTGCATGCAAGGAATGCGATGAGGGCTAAAACATAACTTTTAATATATTAAAAAGTACTCCAGAGGACACTGAACAATAGTGCTGCTAACATAAAAAAATGTAAATAGTAAAGCAGTTTGGAGGAGAGAGCAGTTTGGACTAATCCACTATATTGGCCATTGGGATTAGGCTAACCTCTCACACTGCATAGTAAATACAAAACACCCCCTATATAAAACCCTACATGCTTCAAACCCTCAAAAAAACGGGGTTCTTCGTCAGGGGAACAAAGTGATACATGCCAAAGGTGCCTAGTGCAAAGTGCAAAGCTATCTACAAAACGGCACATTCACATATTATCACATTTCAGTAAGCCTGTCGGCTCAAGTAGCAGATGGTACTTTGCCCCGGCATGTATCACTTTGTTCCCCTGATGAAGAACCCTGTTTTTGAGGGTTTGAAACATGTAGGGTTTTATATAGGGGGTGTTTTGTATTTACTATGCAGTGTGTGAGGTTAGCTTAATCCTATTTGACAATATAGTGGATTATTCCAAACTGCTTCACTATTTACATTTATGTTTGTTAGCAGCAACACTTGTTACTGTCCTTTTGAGTACTTTTTCATATATTAACCATTTAAGCCGCCTGGAAGTGATGGTCCGGTTCAGGCAGCTGCTGCTGTGTGCCGGCGCGCACACATGTTGCCCCCCGTTAGCCCGGAGATCAATGAATGGGAACATAGTTCCCATTCATTTCTATTCATTGATCTCCGTCCCTGGTAGAAAGACCAACGGCTTCTTATCCGAAGCCACCATCTTTCTGATTAAAAAAAAGTTTCCCGGCCTCCTTATGCTTCCTGGAAGCAAGAGTGCTCTCTTCCAGGACTAAAACAATTTTTTTTGACTGTGGCCATCTTGTGGCTAAATAGTAAAACTACATCTACATACATTTTTTAATGAAATAAACACACATTATTACATTTGAAAATTAACTGTTTACCTCCCACACCAAAAATTACCCAATAAAATTTTTAATGGAAAAAAATTACAATAAAAAAAAAAAACATAAATAGTTACCTGAGGGTCTGAACTTTTTTTTTATATTCATGTGAAGAGGGTATATTTTGTATATTTTAAATTATAAGCTGTAAATAGTGATGGATGCAAAACTGAAAAAATGCACCTTTATTTCCAAATAAAATATTGGTGCCAAACATTGTGATAGGGGACATATTTTAAATGGCGTAATAACCAGGACAAATGGGCAAATAAAATACATAAGTTTTAATTATTGTAGCATGTATTATTTTAAAGCTATAATGACCGAAAACTGAGAAATAATCATTTTTTTTCCATTTTTTTTCCTTTATTCCTGTGAAAATGTATTTAGAAAAAAAATTATTCTTAGCAAAATGTACCATCCAAAGAAAGCCTAATTGGTGGCAGAAAAAACAACATATAGATCAATTCCTTGTGATAAGTAGTGATAAAGTTATGGGTGAATGAATGGGAGGTGAAAATTGCTCTGATGCATAAGGTGTAAAAAACATGCGGGCTGAAATGGTTAAAGTTATGTTTTAGCCCTCATCGCATTCCTCACATACAAGGTTATTCATTTTATTTCGAATTCAGGTATGTGAATTTTTTTTCTGTGCAAAAATGGAGTAGATGCCTGGTTCGAAGATTCTGATTGGTAGCTCTGGATCAAGGATTCTGTTTGGTAGCTCTGATCTCCAGTTCTCCTTGTGCTGTGCTCGACACATTTGCCTCGCTGTCCCTCAGTGGAATCACATTCTAATGTCCCCATAGCAGTATAGAAGATAGCTCACTATGTTTTGGGGGTTTAATTCCAACCTGGGAGTAACTGATTGGTTGATCTGATCAATCTCCAATCCCTTTGTCACTCGGAATTCATTTTGTTATTACAATAATTAGAGAAGTTTGCTTTCTTAAAACAGAAGGTATTTGCAGTTATTCAGGTTGAAGTGAGCATATGATGTCTGCCACAATGCATCACTGTTAAATATGCAAATCACCCTTTGTTATCCCTGTAAGATAACCAAACCTCCAGAACCGCTGGAATGCAATTATGTGTCGAGTTGTTCATTAAGCATTACCGCATTTGGTAATGCTGAAAACAGCAAATTTTTTTCGAGCATTTAAGAGTACCTAAATTAAAAAATTACAGTTTGCTTTAAACCTAATAATTTGCCAAGCTATATAAACACACACATGATGAAGTGTGATTTTCTCACCCCCAGGATCCGTATTCCACATATCTTGTAATCACCGCCCCCAGTATGAAATTGGGCCCTGGCATTTTTTTCTTTCCAAACCACAGGTGCAAAGGATGCTGGGGAATTGATATAACTCCACCCCTCATGTCCATGTGATCTAATCTAGGCAGACAGACTGCCATCTGAAATAAGAATTATAGCAGACAGACATAAGACATGCTGCTGCAGTTTCCCTGTCTTTTCTCTGTACTACAGTTTGTGAAAACAGGAGTAATTTGATACATCCAGGCAAGACAGCAGGGGACGGAACCAGGCTGAAGAGGAGGGCACAATGCTCAGGGCAGAGATCAGGGGAAGAAGGGGCAGGGGAGGGAGCGGCAGACTGCAGGGGAGGGAGGGGCAGGGGAGGGAGCGGCAGACTGCAGGGGAAGGAGGGGCAGGGTAGGGGAGGGAGTGGCAGACTGCAGGGGAAGGAGGGGCAGGGGAGGGAGGGGCAGACTGCAGGGGAGGGAGGGGCAGACTGCAGGGGAGGGAGGGGTAGGGGAGTTAACCAGGCTAAAGAGGAGGGCACAATGCTCAGGGCAGAGATCAGGGGAAGGAGGGGCAGGGGAGGGAGGGGCAGACTGCAGGGGAGGGGGGGAGGGGAGTTAACCAGGCTGAAGAGGTTGGCACAATGCTTTCAGCTTCAGGAGGAATAAGGAAATGCTACTTACATCATATTGGATAGAACAGACTCCCATTTATATCTGTACCAGATGTAAACTTTATATGTTTAACTGTACACAGTGCCTAGACTGCATATATGTATTGCCATTCAGACCTTTTTTGGGCTGGAGGTGGTGTTTAGGAAAGTGTCACTTCAGCAAGGTTTTTGCCGCATAAAAAAGCTGAAATTACAGAGCAGTGAGTTAAATTACCGACTTGTGCAGTAAACACATCAACACATGTCAGTAAATTCATGAAGATTACAGCATGCGGTAAAGCCAAGTAACCTACTTGATTATTACCGGCACCTCTCCTCTGTCAGAAACAGTGCGGAGGAGCCGTGACTCACACAAGCAGAGAGGGATAAGCTATGATTGACGGGAGAAGAAGCCAATAGAAACAGCCCTCGCCTCCTGCAAGTCCCACTGATCGGATGCTGATAGGTTGTGATGGCTTCTGGGGAAGGTCCAGCTTTTTTAACAACCCCCCCCCCCCCAGGCAGCGGGCAGAGAGAAAATACCAAGAGGCTTCCCCTGCCTCCCTTCGGATGTTTAACCTTTTAGGTTCCTGTTTGAAGATGTGGAGGAGCTAGTGGGGAAATCACCTGAGCATGGCATGTGTAATGTCTCCTGGAAGTTCTTCTAAGCTGTGGCAATGAAATAAAATGTTAAAGTCTAATGGACAGATTCAGAGGGAGCAGAGGCAGTATAATAAACATGTACATTCTAAAGGGATGTCAGGATGCCTCTTACTATTGACCTCACTGCACAGAAAACACACAATGCCTTCTCGAGTGGAACAACCGTTTCTATCACCCCCCTCTCCCGTCAGCAAGCAGAGAGATTGGAACAAGAGGTTTCCCCTGCGGCAATTTAACCCCTTAGTTTCCTGTTTGAAAAATGCAGAGGAGCTAGTGGGCAAATCACCTAAACATGGCATGTATAACGTCTCTTGGAGTTTATCTAAGCTGTGGCAATTAAATAAAATGTTAAGAAAGACTAATGGACAGATTTAGAGGGAGCAGAGGCGTTCTAACAAACATGTACATTCTAAAGGAATATTGGTATGCCTCTTACTATTGTAATGCTCTCACTGCAGGAACAGCATGCATTTTTATTGAAAAACCTGCTAATATAAGTTAAAATCAATTTAAAAACAACGCATGACCACCAGATCCAAAATACAGAACATCCCTAGTGTGTGTACAGCTCTGAATGTCGTTGTAAGGTGCAAAATTTCGGTCCAAAAAGGGGGCGTTTTTATTCCCCTCAAAAATGTATAAAATGTGAGCTATTGAGGTGATAGACCACTAATCTACCCAGGCGAGAGAAATCTAGTATTAATTGTACGATATGTAAATTGTTGAACAGTAGCCAAGAGCTGTGACAAAGGTTTGGACTATCTTTGCTCACATTTTTGTAACAATGTATCGATATAGGGTCATTTAGAAAGGCGGTACACCATTATTAAGTAGTGGTCAGTAGTTTAACCACATTTATCTAGTGTTCCTGCTTTGTGCTTATTTTGGGCCAGAGTCCTGGGGAATTCTACTCTCCAAATGTTTTCTCTAAACTATCTTTCCTCCCACACCCCTCCCCCTCAGTACTTTTTTAAATTATTCTCTTTACTTCCCATTACTGGGGTCTGGTGGATTCTTTTTAACAGCTGTTGATGTATAATTAGGTCAGGGAACAGAACTGTGATAAACAGCAGATATAAGGAGGGGGGGGGGACTTGGAAAGAGGTGAAATCACCCCACTTTGAATTAAAGAGGAACTGTAGTGAAAAAAGCTTAATTAATAAAATTTCCCATTTCCGAACCGGTCAAAATAGCACAACCCCCCCCCCCCCCTCCTAAATACTTACTGAGCCTCCAGCGATGTCTGGCAGTCTCCCTGTACCACCTATCGGCTTTCAGCGTCCCCAGTGCACGAAAGTGGGAGTGTCAGCTGACCTGCATTATGTCATGTGACATGCCAGCTTCTGTACACAGATGCCAGAAGCCACTAGAAGCCTGCTAGGAGGTACAGGGAGACTGCCAGACGTCACTGGAGGCTTGGTATGTATTCTGAAGCCTGCCAGCACCCCCAGAAAGCCTCCCAACAGAGGTCCCCCGTCATCCCTCAGGCATGCCGGTTGAGACTTCTGGATGCCTGAATTCTGGAGAGCGGAGACTTTGCTGTATACAGTATTTAGTCAGTGTTTGCCCAATGTAAAACCTTTCCTCTCCCTGATTCACACTCTGAAATGTATCACTGGTGGTGATATCTTTAGTGCTGCCAGGTGATCTGTACATAATGTTCGTTACTGAGAGTTCTATGCACAGAGGGAGATGCTGCTTGTTTGGCTATTTCCCACAATGCAATGAGCTTCACAGACAGCAAACTGTCAGGACCACAGTCATGACATCACACTGTGGGAGGGGTTTCACCACAGTATCAGCCACACAGCACCCCCTGATGATCTATGTGAGAAAAGGTGAAGATTTCTGGTGGGAAAGGGGGCATCAGCTACTGATTGGGATGAAGTTCAATCCTTGGTTAGAGTTCCTCTTTAAGCCAATATGTCATGCAGTGGAGATTTAGACTTTGACAGAAAATGTTATTTTAGATCATATTTATTTTTATCTCAGATATGCTGCATTTACAGTACCTTATGGCGAATGGGGAGGGTCTTAGGAAGTGAAATCCATTTATTTTATAACTTCTCTTCACTTCTGACTCCATCTGCTTTTGAAAGAGAGGTTGCTGTTACACTGCCCCCTTCTTGCACTACTGGTAGAGGAAGTAGCCTGTGCAGGTCAATCTGCCCCACCCTTTTTTGTTGTTAGTTCCTAACCCCTCCCCAATACTGTCAGTTAACCAGGACGTTGTCATGGAGGAGGGGCTGGCTATGGTGCTAATTATTGATCTGGTCACGTCGTCCCATTTGTCTAGCTCTTCATTCAAACTATGCCATCTAGGATGAGGCCCTTTGTGCGCACCTAACAGACAGGCCCTGCATCTGCTTCATGCTGGGAATGGGGTGGGGTTTTTATCACAACACTGGTCTCTGAATGGAGTTGCTGACATTTGGGTCATGTGGATCCACCCACTGGTCACTCTTCAGACAAGAGCAGACACTCCTCAGAAAGAGCAGTTTACCTCAGACATGACAGCAGCATGTAGAGAGGAGGCGGGGCCGGTTAGGAGAGCAGTGAATAATAATTAGGAGGCGGGATCATACATTCCCAGCTCTCAATCCTGCTTTTCATCTGCAGTAGCAAAGGGAGAACGTATGATAAAGATTGTCTAATGTACCTGTAAATAGCACTGCTGTCCCCTAGAGTTTGCTGCCTGCATTACATGATTTAGGTTTGGATGGTGGTAATTCAGGCAGCAAACTCTAGGGGGCAGTAATGCTGCTCACTGGTACATTAGAGGATTATTCAGACTCGCAATCTTTCTCACATACTCCCTTTGCTACTGATGAGCTATGTGTATGTGTGTGATCCGCCCTCCTGATTATTATTCACTGCTCTCCTAGCTGGCCCCACCCTCTCTGTGTAACTCTGATAAGAGAGCCATAACAGCCGGGCGCTCACCAATATTAGCTGGGCGAAGCGCTCAGCTAATAGAGCTTGGGAATGAGCATACGGATCAGATGCTGCAACTCTGGTGTGACTCTACTGGCTGTATGCTTGTTGCAAGGCTGTGACTCATATAACTAAAGCCACCATCTCAGCATGACAGCCAGGCAACCAGCATTGTTTATAAAGGAATGAATATGGCTGCCTCCGTATTCCCCTCACTTTAGGTACACTTGTAGGCAGACGCGGAGGACTTTTCAGGGGTGAAAGCCATTTGAGCATTTCACTTGCATTAGCGAGGAGGGGATTATTTGGGGACAGATGACTCGCCATATTAATATTAAGTAAGCGAACTTAACATTTAAAGCATGGTGAATAGACCGAACTGTCATCTAACCCAGACAGCATGTGGAGATACCTGTCATAGCCAATCACGCGCCGAAACGCACGCACGCCGGGCAGCCGAGGAAGGAGGTCGATGACGAACGTCTTGATATTTATGTACACGGGTTTTAAAAATAGCTGCTACTCCCCAGCGTATTGGGGTAGCCTCCAGGTAGATCCGCTGTGAAGTTTATTTGTTGCTACACATGTCCCACGTGGGAAGTCTCACCGATGAGAGCAGCAAGTTAGAGATGCACAGACTTTATCTGCCAAGTACTACATGTGACTTACTCTGAACTGGTTATGGTACACATGGTAATGGCGGTAGTACAAGACAAATAACATTTATATCGCGCTTTTCTCCTGGCTGACTCAAAGCGCCAGAGCTGCAGCCACTAGGGGGCGCTGTATAGGCAGTAGCAGTGTTAGGGAGACTTGCCTAAGGTCTCCTACTGAATAGGCTGCTGGCTTACTGAACAGGCAGAGCCAAGATTCGAACCCAGGTCTCCTGTGTCAGAGGCAGAGCCCTTAAACATTACTCTATCCAGCCACAAAGACAGTACATAAGACAGACATGGTAATGTCAGTAGGAGAAGTCTGCACGATAGTCCTCAAAAGCAAGCATTCAGAGCAGAGTGGACAAGCGAGAGTACTAACAGCTAGGGAGAGGGGCAAGGTTCCGCACAGTTCAGGGTTGGCATCAGGTGGAGTGTTGCTTTTCAAAAGACCGGAGTGCTGAAGGGAGCAGGGGCATAGAAATAGGCATGGAGCCCGGGAGCAGAGAGGGCCCTGTGGTGCTTAAGGCGCGTACACACGTCGGATTTTTTTTTAACTACGGGTCGTCGGACCCGCCCGGCGGTGGAGGTCGTTCTGACGACCGTTTACATGTGAGTGCAGGCTGTCGTCAGACTGATAAGGCTGGTCCGCTCGGCGGATCAGTCAAAACCAGCCTTATCAGTCTGACAACAGCCTGTACTCACTTGCAAACTGTTGTCAGAACGACCCATAATTTAAAAAAATCCGGCGTGTGTACGTGCCTAAACAAACATACTGTCATTAAGTTACATTAGTTATGTTAATTAATATAGATAGGTAATCTAATCCCTTACCCACCCTGTTTTCAAGTACAGGCAAATGTTTGTGATGTCATGGGGGCAGCCATCTTTTTGGTTGAAAGGAGGTGACAGGGAGCATGAGACAGTCCCAGGTGTCCTGTGTCCTGATCACCCCACCCAGCTGCGTGCGCTAGGCTTCAGATTTCAAATTCAAAATTAAAAGAAAAAAAAAATTGCACCAAGACAGCAGAACAAGAACATCAGCTATCCCATCATGCTTTGCACAGCATCAGGGGAAAAATACCCGGGCACATTTCTTTGATGGGGCGGAGCTTAGCTTCTGTGCAGCTAAAAATGAGGCTTGGGTTAGAAAAACAGTTAAAGAAACACCGAGCCTTTTCAGTGCAGCTGAGTAGATTTTTAGTCTGGAGGTTCACTTTAATGTATTCACCATTAATTTTCTTGGGTTTCTCCACCCTCTGAGTATCAGTGTCCATAGACTGTGTGCAGTTTTGATTGCATGAGAACGTAAATTGTCCAATCAACTCCTATCCATAGGGCAGGGGCAGATGGCAATGCTTAAGATTGCCTATATCTGAGGGCCCCATTTAAGTTTTTTGCTATGGGGCCACATGATCTCTAACTATGCTACTGGCAGGGATGGGGCTTGAATTCAGTAGGACAGCCTGAGGGAAGAACGTGCTGCTGCCCCTGGTGGTCCTGGGAGGGATGGCTCTAAAACGTCATCCTGGTGGGAGGAGTTTGAAGAGGCGACTGCCTGGATGGGAGGGGTCATGTGAGGTATTATTGGTGACCCGTGTTCTCATTCTGGCAGTGTGGAGAAGATCAGAGGGTGGCAGGGGTGATCCGATGATGATTTCCGCAGTGCTGATTACTTGATGGAGTTGGTATGTGTCGCTGGCAGACGCCTCTGCATACTAAATAAGGAAGGAGCAAAGGATGGATTTACTGTGACTGTGTAGAAGCTGATGAGCAGTGCACGCTGTATTCCACGTTTTTCCAGCTGCTCGCCAGGCCTCTTTCCCAACCCCCGTCCTCCCTGATCAGAAATGCAGCTTAGGATTCAACCAATCAGATGCAACCTTCAACAAATATGATTGGTCCATTTCCAAGCTGCATAAAACGTTCAGAAACTCGCAAGTGGCATCTCATTGACCAATCCCTACTCTAGTATAGCTGAGTAATCCCTGTGGCTACACTCCGGGCAAATCGGGGCAGCTGCATGGAGCTCATCCCGGATGCTGTGCAAGCCCCGCCTTTTCCTGCCAGCAGTGAAATGTGAAGCTCCGCCTCTTTTGCCTTTCCATGGCAGAGTTGATGGGGGTTTGAAGTTACAGAAGGGCAGAGGCTAGGCTTATGGGTAGCCACTCCTATAGTGGGCTTTAGCTTGTGTTAAAGTGAACCTGAACTGAAAATGAAAAGTCAAAATAACCATACACGGGTCATACTTGCCTCCCGTGTAGTCCCATCATTAATCTTTCTCCTCTCCTTCATCCCATTTGTCCACTGTGATCAATGGAATTTTCCATCCTCCATTTTAAAAATGGCCATTACCCCATAACCGCTTCCTGGTCAGCACACAGTTACACTGTAATATGGCCCACTTGAGCCATAGGGAAACATGGACATTACCTTGCACATTCAGTTATAACTGACAGCTGCTGATAAATAACTGTCAGCAGCTGGTATATTTCAGTTCTGACAAAATCTTGTCAGAACTGGTAAGGATCACTGTAAGAAGAAAATGGCGAGCTTCTGAGAGGAGCCGACGGTGAGGTTAGTATGTAATATTCATTTGCAGCTACTTCATGTGTTTATTTTAAATAATTTTCATTGCTTCAGGTTCCCTTTAAGGTGCCCAAGCATTACTCTATTTTGATTTGTGGCATCGATATCCGTCTGATTCAATCATAATGATCAAATCTGTCAGAGATCAATGCCACATCGATCAATCCGTACTGCAGAAAGGATTTTGCTTGAAATGGCTTGGTGCGTGGCGGCGACAGCGTTGGATAACTGACAACCAATGGGCTCCTGGCTGGTCCCCCCCATGTATTGGGGACAGTCTTGTATTGGGAAAATAGCCAAACCTTCCAATTATTACACCACTTTGAAGCCTAGAGCTGCAATACAAATAAGCCGAAGGCAGGAGATAACACAGCAGCCAATTTATTTAGAGGCTTGCACATGCTCTACGGCCTAGGCCAATTTATTTGTTACATTTCCTTGCTTCTAATTAGTACTGCTGTAATGTGTATGTATGGCCTCTTGTCACTAGGGGGCAGTGTGAGACCATAACAGAGGACTTCTGCTCTTTTTCTATATTGTTTGCCAGCAGAGAGAGATCAAAGCATTCCAAGAATTGACAGCGCAAGGAGTTCTGCCGACTGAGGTCAAAAGCAGAGCACTTATCTCAAACGAGAGAATTCCTTTTGAAGCTGCTAATGTTGGGTTACATTATACATTTGTATGGGGGAGGGGGGGGGAATCAGTGATGCATTGTAATAGCTAAGAATCAGGGCACAGTTTGGGGTATCTTATGTTGTCAGTACACTAACCCTTTATTGAGTAAGGAGTCCTCTTGGTAGCTTGCTATGTATGTTCCATTGAACGTCTGTATTTCCTGGGCTCTAGCATAGGAGGATCTGGGGGAAGAGGTCACATGACAGAGTCCCTTAGTATGTGGACACGTTATCCCCACGAGACGCACGATTACGGGTACATATATCGCACAGCTGCGAATGTGCGGCTGCCTCGCTACGCTTTATTATCCGCATCCTCCTCCTTCCCCTTCCTCCGCTGCGGGGGACTCGTTCGCCTGATCCTCCCTGCCATTTAATACTCGATTGAGCGTTAAATCAGCCGCAGAATTGTTTTCGGAGGATAATTTGGAAATGAATTTCCCTGCAGATGAGCCGTCAGCCTCGGAATCTTCCTGAAATGTCACGTCTGCATCGCTTGTCAGTGCCGGGTCAGCAAGCGTTTGTGGAGGAAGCGAGACCGCCTCTCCGAGCCCCCCCCCCTCGCCCATTTCCAAACCACAGAGCATTTGTGTTCCCATTAACCTCTCTGGATGTGAGACAGCGGCTCTGAGAACTGGCATGATGGAGTATTTACGCCCTGCCTTCCCCGACTGCTGCACAGTGCTTGTAGAGCTCAGTCCCTGCGCCGCTGCACTAGCAGATAGACGGATAGGTCAGTCTAGACTCTCGGCAGTGCCAGACAACCAGGGAAACCTCATCCGTAAGTCAGTCTGTAGTGCTGCGACAGCAGAGTAACACGCCGCTTCTGCTCAGAGGAAACGCAGTCCTCTCAGTTCAGATCCTCGCAATACAAGGGCTTTCACTAATGGTGGCCATACACCCTCGACTATCTGATTATATTATTATAATCGAATTGGATGAAAATCTGTGCTGCTGAGTGCTTGCCCGATCTCCGGTGCAAACAATTTTGGGGCCGAGCATGTCGCTCGGACACGTTGCAAGATGTAGGGCCGACTTGCTCGATTGTGTGCATGGCGGTAATGGCGAGAGCAATAGCGGGACTAGTGATTACTGCGACAAAACACCTGATGCTGTCCCTCCTAGTGTCCCCCCCCCCCCCCTCCCCCCCGCCCCCGTTAGTGCACTATACATCACCTGCCCGTGTCCGCCGCTGGCTCTGGGCTTTGTCCATACACACGCCCCACATGGTTGCCGGTGTGAGTGTGACATCACACACACGCCCACGTTACTCCGGCAACCACGTGGGATGCGTCTATGGACGAGGGACCTAGCCAGCGTAGGCCGCGGACAGGTAATGTATAGTGGACATCTGTGGTTGGCACATTGGACATTATTCTGGATCGATTTCAGCATGAAATTGATCGGAAATCGGCTTGCAGTGTATGGGCAGCCGACAGATCTCTCTCTAATCAGATTCGATAAGAGAGAGATCGGTCTCTTGGTCAAATCTGCCCATCATGTGAGGCTAGCTTAAAGGGCAACTGAAGCAAGAGGGATATGACGCTGCCATATTTATTTCCTTTTTAACAATGCAGATTGCCCCTGCTGATCCTCTGCCTGTAATACATTTAGCCACAGACCCTGAACAAGCATGCAGCAGATCAGGTGTTTCTGACATTGTCAGATCTGACAAGATTAGCTGCATGCTTGTTTCAGGTGTGTGATTCAGACACTGCTGCAGCCAAATAGATCAGCATGCCAGGCAACTAGTTATGCTTAAAAGGAAGCAAATATGGCAGCCTCCATATCGCTGTCATCTCGGATTCACTTTCAGGCCCCGGCTTTTAAATTAGATTAGAAAGATTAGCTGCATGCTTGTTTCCGATGTGTGATTTAGACACTTCAGTAGCCAAATAGATCAGCAGGGCTGCCAGGCAATGTGTATTGTTTAAAAGGAAATAAATATGGCAGCCTCCATACTCTCCTCACTTCAATTCCCCTTTAAGTTTTTCTTGACTCTTTTTATCTCCAGAGGCAATTGCATACATTCCACTGGGTTTCTAAAAGACATAATTCCCGATGGGTGTGTTATGCCCGATATACACAATGCAATCTCCCGTCAAATAGACGGGTCGAATCGGTTACTTCCGACAGGCCCAATTTGATTTCCGATCGTTTTTCTAATCGATTTTGTATATAAGTGATCTGGAAATCGATCAGGAAAACAATCGGAAATCAGATGGAACCTGTTGGGAAATTGTTTAGACCGTCAATTGCATTGCGTGTACCAGGTGTAAGGTTTCCCAATACACCACTTGATATTGCAGCCCAATCGAAAATTTTATCGAATCGGAAAAGAATCTGTGCAGCAATATGGCCATCTGATCGTTATTGCAATCAATTTTGGAGCGGCCAGGCTAGCATCTTGCTTCCCTTTCAAAATCCAATTTCAGCAAAGCTCTGTTTGAAAATGAACTAGTTTGTTGCTACTGCCAGCTCTTTAGCAACTGATACAGCACAAAGTTATGTAGACGTATTTCCACCCCCACTTGCTGTTGAACTGGGACATGACCTATAACCGGTGATGTCACCACTGTGCACAGAGATGTGGAAAATGTGCAGTATTTTCTTCCTTTTTTTATGTGCCGTATAGAAATTCACTAGTCGCTTTGTAGGAGGAAAGCATCACTCTGTTGTGGGCAAATCTGTTCTCAACTGGATGTGGCTGTAATCCCTAATTAGCCATTTATTTGCACAGGACCTCAACTAGAGGTTGTGACTTCTGTGCATTCAGCCTGTTGCCTTATTTGAAAACTTTTTCCTTCTGCAGAAAAGTGGACTTTAGGGTCAGATTTAAGCATTGAAACAACTTTTGTTTTAGTTTAACGAGTTTGCAGTTAATTAGAATCGTCATTCATTGCCGCATAGCTTGTGTAAATATCGGGATCAGCGACCCTTTATTACTCCGGGTTGTCAGCTTTCCAGTCCAGACCGGAGTTTGCCGAGTGACAATCGATGCGGGTCAGATGCTCGGCTTATTATCAGGATAATTGGACGCAACGCTGCTAGCGGAAAAACTCAGTAATAACTGCGCCGCGAGGCTGTGCCCCGGAGGAGGAGGGAGCCGGTCCCGCTAATCATCCGCACAAACCGCGGGTGGGCCGCCGAGATGGAACAGCTCACTCGCGAGTAGGTGGGAGATGTCGCCTTTCAGGCTTTTGTCTTGGATCTTACATTTTTCTATTTTTTTTTTTTTTGTATTGTTGCATTAAAATTTTACAAATTGGAAAAAGAACACAAAATGTAGGGGAGTTTTCAGTTTTGATTCTGTCTTATTATAACCTAAATTTGGCTAAACGTTAAAGCGGATCTGAGATGAAAAACTAACTATAACAAGTAACTTGTCTATATATCTTATCTAAAGTTTAGATAGTTTACACAGCGAATCTAGCTGCAAACAGCTTCAATAGAATAGGATTATTTCTTGATACAATGAGGGCAGCCATGTTGTTTGTAAACATTGCACACAGGCAAGCAACCCCCCCCCCCCCTCCTCCTCCCCTCTGCCTCTGAAATCTCTGGCTAGTAATACCACCCCCCCTCTCCTCCTGCCCCAGACTAAGCTCCCATGAGCCCTTGCTACTGCCAAGGCTCTCTGAAAAACTGTGGGTGAGGCTTGTTTAGTTTATAGGAAATTAAGAGTATTAAAACAAAAAAGTATTTGGCTTGAGGAATGCCCTATAAACAATAGGAAAGGAACACGATTATGCAATGAGTAAAACTTCATCTCGGATCCACTTTAAGTGTCTGCATACTTATATTTACAGCACACCTGTAGTGAGAGACATACAGAGGCTGATATTTAATTGCTTTTAAGCAATGCAGATTGCCTGGCTGTCCTGCTTATCTTTTTGCCTCTAATACTTTTACCCATAGATCCTGAACAAGCATGCAGAGCAGGTGCTCTGACTGAAGTGTAAGTGGATTAGATGGATTCTTGTTTCAGGTGTGTGATTCAGACTCGACTGAAGACAGAGATCAACAGGACTGCCAGGCAACTGGTATTGTTTAAAAGGAAATAAATATGGCAGACTCCATATCCCTCTCACCTAAACTCTTGCACAGCACACAATGAAAGGTCTTTATTCCACATATGAAGAAACTGAAGAAATTCACTGCTCTGTTCTTTTTAGCCAGATCAAAATGTCTTTGTCCTCATCAGCCATGGATAGACTGCAGGAGAGCTCTGCCAAAGCTTAACTCTTTCGGTGCCTTCTACAAAAGTGAAAGTAGTAAAACTTGGGTTTTATTTCTTAGTGATTTCCATACATTGTAGTGAAGACCTTTTTTACCCATAAAGGTTATCGTGCTGTGGCTAAGCTTTTAGAACAGAGAGGAAGATTGGATTTGGATAGTTCCACTTTTAAGGGGAACTCTGGCCACGGACCTAAAACTAACTTGTAGGGAGAGTAGGTGATACTTTTCTTCCCAATATGGTCCTCGCTGTGCCGCCTCTTTCTGCTCCCTGTCACTTGTCACTCATTGCCACAATCGCCGTTGTTGCCTCTTCTAATATGGCTGACACTGTGGTAGGTGACTCAGCGGTAAGGTGTTGGCGGAGTTTGATGGACAAAGTCACTGCCGATTTGCCAGACTGGTGAGAAGAAAGACCTGGTCTACCAGAATGCTCTGGGAGAATTCTGCATAGCGAAACAGCCTAGGCTAATCCTCACTAGGAGAGTGGGAGCAGCACGGTGGTGTAGTGGTTAGCACTCTCGCCTTGCAGCGCTGGATGCCCGGCTCCAATCCCAGCACTATCTGCATAGAGTTTGTATGTTCCCTCTGTCTGTGTGGGTTTCCTCCGGACACTCCGGTTTCCTCCCTCCCACTACAACACATACACTACACGATACATACTGTACATAAGATTAGATTGTAAAGCCCCCCCTAAGGGACAGTTAGTGACAAGACCATATACTCTGTACAGCGCTGCAGAAGATGCCGGCGCTATATACCGTAAATACTAAATAATACTAAACTCCTCATACGCAGAGTTGCACTTGTATCTCCACAGTAACAGCTTTGATCTGTTACAAGTAATTGCCTCATCTTGCTAATCTGGTTGATAATATTGATGGATTGTCAGTGTTACGACAGTCGATGATGAAACGTGAACAGTTACCTTTTATTTCAGCGCCGTGATCTTTATTTGTTGTTCTCGTTGTTTTGCAGTTTTACATTTTAAATGTCATTATCTACTCTGGCTTAGCCGTGGGAGTTTGCGGCGCGGCCGGGCGGCTGACACACGCCGGCTCCGTGACCTGGAAGCGACCCGTGCGACTCTCTGATTCTAGCCCCTCGGAGGAGAACGGAGCATTAATTAGTTTACTCTGGTAAATGAAAGGGCAGGAGCGCGGAGTCTCTCTCCATTAACCGTCTCTGTATTGAGCGTCCGGCTTTTGTCTCGGCAGAAATAAAACGCTGCAAATGAGGTTCCCTAATGAGCCATCAGCCTGGTGGGGACAGTTGTGCCTTGGCGGAGTGTGAAGGCAGCCTAATGGGACCTCCATTAGCAGTGTAGGCCTGCTGCAGTAGCCCCCTTTCTCGCCATTAGGCGGCTTTCAAAGTATGCAGGGCCCTGGGGCGCTCTGATGCGATTGGCCGCCTGGGACATGTTCCGGTGACCCCCACCTTCCTCCATTCTGTTCTTTCAGAGTTTCCAGGGCATAAAACTCCTGAGTGCGCTGGACTTTATTTCATGACTCGGTTGGAGATGTAAGTGGCGTGATAGCGGAACGCGTGTAACCTTTTCAGGGCCTCTGTGCGATTGGTAATGTCACCCGAGCTCTCATGGCTACTCCAGACTCTAACCAGTTCACCACTGAGGGGTTTTCCCCTTTATGACTAGAGCAATTTTCACCTTTCAGCACTTTCTTCCCTTTCATTCGCCAATAACTTTATCACTGCTTATCACAACAAAATGATCTAGATCTTGTTTTTTTTTATATACAAATGTTTTAGTTTAACTATGAGAGTGTGAGGGAGGTCAGGGGTCAATTTTAATGAGGGATTTATGTATTTTTATGTTCAGCGTTTTTGCTTTCACTTTCATTTTATCAATGACTGCCGGCGTCTCATTGATGCGCCGATAGCAATACCCCGGGATCGGGACCAGTCTTCTGGGGGGCGTAGATATACTACCGCAATTATAGAAAGTGGTTCAAGCTAAAGTTTGGGCATGACTTTTTAAAAAATATTTATTTCATATAAGAAGATAACCTACCTGCAGAGAGTCACTGAGGGTTGGTGCTCTGCAGAGAGTCACTGAGACTTGGTGCTCTGCAGAGAGTCACTGAGGGTTGGTGCTCTGCAGAGAGTCACTGAGACTTGGTGCTCTGCAGAGAGTCGCTGAGGGTTGGTGCTCTGCAGAGAGTCGCTGAGACTTGGTGCTCTGCAGAGAGTCACTGAGGGTTGGTGCTCTGCAGAGAGTCGCTGAGGGTTGGTGCTCTGCAGAGAGTCGCTGAGACTTGGTGCTCTGCAGAGAGTCACTGAGGGTTGGTGCTCTGCAGAGAGTCACTGAGACTTGGTGCTCTGCAGAGAGTCACTGAGGGTTGGTGCTCTGCAGAGAGTCGCTGAGACTTGGTGCTCTGCAGAGAGTCGCTGAGGGTTGGTGCTCTGCAGAGAGTCGCTGAGGGTTGGTGCTCTGCAGAGAGTCGCTGAGACTTGGTGCTCTGCAGAGAGTCGCTGAGGGTTGGTGCTCTGCAGAGAGTCACTGAGGGTTGGTGCTCTGCAGAGAGTCACTGAGGGTTGGTGCTCTGCAGAGAGTCACTGAGGGTTGGTGCTCTGCAGAGAGTCGCTGAGGGTTGGTGCTCTGCAGAGAGTCGCTGAGACTTGGTGCTCTGCAGAGAGTCGCTGAGGGTTGGTGCTCTGCAGAGAGTCGCTGAGGGTTGGTGCTCTGCAGAGAGTCGCTGAGGGTTGGTGCTCTGCAGAGAGTCGCTGAGGGTTGGTGCTCTGCAGAGAGTCGCTGAGACTTGGTGCTCTGCAGAGAGTCGCTGAGGGTTGGTGCTCTGCAGAGAGTCGCTGAGGGTTGGTGCTCTGCAGAGAGTCACTGAGGGTTGGTGCTCT
Source organism: Hyperolius riggenbachi (assembly GCF_040937935.1). NCBI lineage: Eukaryota > Metazoa > Chordata > Amphibia > Anura > Hyperoliidae > Hyperolius > Hyperolius riggenbachi. Next base: position 252,465,526 of record NC_090656.1, read on the forward strand.
GCAGAGAGTCGCTGAGACTTGGTGCTCTGCAGAGAGTCGCTGAGACTTGGTGCTCTGCAGAGAGTCGCTGAGACTTGGTGCTCTGCAGAGAGTCGCTGAGACTTGGTGCTCTGCAGAGAGTGGCTGAGACTTGGTGCTCTGCAGAGAGTCGCTGAGGGTTGGTGCTCTGCAGAGAGTCGCTGAGGGTTGGTGCTCTGCAGAGAGTCACTGAGGGTTGGTGCTCTGCGGAGAGTCGCTGAGGGTTGGTGCTCTGCAGAGAGTCGCTGAGACTTGGTGCTCTGCAGAGAGTCACTGAGGGTTGGTGCTCTGCAGAGAGTCACTGAGGTTTGGTGCTGTGCAGAGAGTCGCTGAGGGTTGGTGCTCTGCAGAGAGTCGCTGAGGTTCGGTGCTCTGCAGAGAGTCGCTGAGACTTGGTGCTGTGCAGAGAGTCGCTGAGGGTTGGTGCTCTGCAGAGAGTCGCTGAGGGTTGGTGCTCTGCAGAGAGTCGCTGAGGGTTGGTGCTCTGCAGAGAGTCGCTGAGACTTGGTGCTCTGCAGAGAGTCGCTGAGGGTTGGTGCTCTGCGGAGAGTCACTGAGGGTTGGCGCTCTGCAGAGAGTCGCTGAGGGTTGGTGCTCTGCAGAGAGTCACTGAGACTTGGTGCTCTGCAGAGAGTCGCTGAGGGTTGGTGCTCTGCAGAGAGTCACTGAGACTTGGTGCTCTGCAGAGAGTCACTGAGGGTTGGTGCTCTGCAGAGAGTCGCTGAGGGTTGGTGCTCTGCAGAGAGTCGCTGAGACTTGGTGCTCTGCAGAGAGTCGCTGAGGGTTGGTGCTCTGCAGAGAGTCACTGAGGGTTGGTGCTCTGCAGAGAGTCACTGAGGGTTGGTGCTCTGCAGAGAGTCGCTGAGACTTGGTGCTCTGCAGAGAGTCGCTGAGACTTGGTGCTCTGCAGAGAGTCGCTGAGGGTTGGTGCTCTGCAGAGAGTCGCTGAGACTTGGTGCTCTGCAGAGAGTCACTGAGACTTGGTGCTCTGCAGAGAGTCGCTGAGACTTGGTGCTCTGCAGAGAGTCACTGAGGGTTGGTGCTCTGCAGAGAGTCACTGAGACTTGGTGCTCTGCAGAGAGTCGCTGAGGGTTGGTGCTCTGCAGAGAGTCACTGAGGGTTGGTGCTCTGCAGAGAGTCACTGAGACTTGGTGCTCTGCAGAGAGTCGCTGAGGGTTGGTGCTCTGCAGAGAGTCACTGAGGGTTGGCGCTCTGCAGAGAGTCGCTGAGGGTTGGTGCTCTGCAGAGAGTCGCTGAGGGTTGGCGCTCTGCAGAGAGTCACTGAGGGTTGGTGCTCTGCAGAGAGTCACTGAGACTTGGTGCTCTGCAGAGAGTCGCTGAGGGTTGGTGCTCTGCAGAGAGTCGCTGAGGGTTGGTGCTCTGCAGAGAGTCGCTGAGACTTGGTGCTCTGCAGAGAGTCACTGAGACTTGGTGCTCTGCAGAGAGTCGCTGAGGGTTGGTGCTCTGCAGAGAGTCGCTGAGACTTGGTGCTCTGCAGAGAGTCGCTGAGGGTTGGTGCTCTGCAGAGAGTCGCTGAGACTTGGTGCTCTGCAGAGAGTCACTGAGACTTGGTGCTCTGCAGAGAGTCGCTGAGGGTTGGTGCTCTGCAGAGAGTCGCTGAGGGTTGGTGCTCTGCAGAGAGTCGCTGAGACTTGGTGCTCTGCAGAGAGTCACTGAGACTTGGTGCTGTGCAGAGAGTCGCTGAGGGTTGGTGCTCTGCAGAGAGTCACTGAGACTTGGTGCTCTGCAGAGAGTCGCTGAGGGTTGGTGCTCTGCAGAGAGTCGCTGAGACTTGGTGCTCTGCAGAGAGTCACTGAGACTTGGTGCTCTGCAGAGAGTCGCTGAGGGTTGGTGCTCTGCAGAGAGTCACTGAGGGTTGGTGCTCTGCAGAGAGTCGCTGAGACTTGGTGCTCTGCAGAGAGTCGCTGAGGGTTGGTGCTCTGCAGAGAGTCGCTGAGACTTGGTGCTCTGCAGAGAGTCGCTGAGGGTTGGTGCTCTGCAGAGAGTCGCTGAGACTTGGTGCTCTGCAGAGAGTCGCTGAGGGTTGGTGCTCTGCAGAGAGTCACTGAGGGTTGGTGCTCTGCAGAGAGTCACTGAGGGTTGGTGCTCTGCAGAGAGTCACTGAGGGTTGGTGCTCTGCAGAGAGTCACTGAGGGTTGGTACTCTGCAGAGAGTCACTGAGGGTTGGTGCTCTGCAGAGAGTCGCTGAGGGTTGGTGCTCTGCAGAGAGTCGCTGAGACTTGGTGCTCTGCAGAGAGTCACTGAGACTTGGTGCTCTGCAGAGAGTCGCTGAGGTTCGGTGCTCTGCAGAGAGTCGCTGAGACTTGGTGCTCTGCAGAGAGTCGCTGAGACTTGGTGCTCTGCAGAGAGTCACTGAGACTTGGTGCTCTGCAGAGAGTCGCTGAGGGTTGGTGCTCTGCAGAGAGTCGCTGAGGGTTGGTGCTCTGCAGAGAGTCGCTGAGACTTGGTGCTCTGCAGAGAGTCACTGAGACTTGGTGCTGTGCAGAGAGTCGCTGAGGGTTGGTGCTCTGCAGAGAGTCACTGAGACTTGGTGCTCTGCAGAGAGTCGCTGAGGGTTGGTGCTCTGCAGAGAGTCGCTGAGACTTGGTGCTCTGCAGAGAGTCACTGAGACTTGGTGCTCTGCAGAGAGTCGCTGAGGGTTGGTGCTCTGCAGAGAGTCACTGAGGGTTGGTGCTCTGCAGAGAGTCGCTGAGACTTGGTGCTCTGCAGAGAGTCGCTGAGGGTTGGTGCTCTGCAGAGAGTCGCTGAGACTTGGTGCTCTGCAGAGAGTCGCTGAGGGTTGGTGCTCTGCAGAGAGTCGCTGAGACTTGGTGCTCTGCAGAGAGTCGCTGAGGGTTGGTGCTCTGCAGAGAGTCACTGAGGGTTGGTGCTCTGCAGAGAGTCACTGAGGGTTGGTGCTCTGCAGAGAGTCACTGAGGGTTGGTGCTCTGCAGAGAGTCACTGAGGGTTGGTACTCTGCAGAGAGTCACTGAGGGTTGGTGCTCTGCAGAGAGTCGCTGAGGGTTGGTGCTCTGCAGAGAGTCGCTGAGACTTGGTGCTCTGCAGAGAGTCACTGAGACTTGGTGCTCTGCAGAGAGTCGCTGAGGTTCGGTGCTCTGCAGAGAGTCGCTGAGACTTGGTGCTCTGCAGAGAGTCGCTGAGACTTGGTGCTCTGCAGAGAGTCGCTGAGGGTTGGTGCTCTGCAGAGAGTCGCTGAGGGTTGGTGCTCTGCAGAGAGTCGCTGAGGGTTGGTGCTCTGCAGAGAGTCGCTGAGACTTGGTGATCTGCAAAGAGTCACTGAGATTTGGTGCTCTGCAGAGAGTCACTGAGGTTTGGTGCTCTGCAGAGAGTCACTGAGACTTGGTGCTCTGCAGAGAGTCACTGAGATTTGGTGCTCTGCAGAGAGTCACTGAGGTTTAGTGCTCTGCAGAGAGTCGCTGAGGGTTGGTGCTCTGCAGAGAGTCACTGAGGGTTGGTGCTCTGCAGAGAGTCACTGAGACTTGGTGCTCTGCAGAGAGTCGCTGAGGGTTGGCGCTCTGCAGAGAGTCGCTGAGGGTTGGCGCTCTGCAGAGAGTCGCTGAGGGTTGGTGCTCTGCAGAGAGTCACTGAGGGTTGGTGCTCTGCAGAGAGTCACTGAGGGTTGGTGCTCTGCAGAGAGTCGCTGAGGGTTGGTGCTCTGCAGAGAGTCGCTGAGGGTTGGTGCTCTGCAGAGAGTCGCTGAGGGTTGGCGCTCTGCAGAGAGTCGCTGAGGGTTGGTGCTCTGCAGAGAGTCGCTGAGGGTTGGTGCTCTGCAGAGAGTCGCTGAGGGTTGGTACTCTGCAGAGAGTCACTGAGGGTTGGTGCTCTGCAGAGAGTCACTGAGGGTTGGTGCTCTGCAGAGAGTCGCTGAGGGTTGGTGCTCTGCAGAGAGTCACTGAGGGTTGGTACTCTGCAGAGAGTCACTGAGGGTTGGTGCTCTGCAGAGAGTCGCTGAGGGTTGGTGCTCTGCAGAGAGTCGCTGAGACTTGGTGCTCTGCAGAGAGTCGCTGAGGGTTGGTGCTCTGCAGAGAGTCGCTGAGGGTTGGTGCTCTGCAGAGAGTCACTGAGACTTGGTGCTCTGCAGAGAGTCGCTGAGGGTTGGTGCTCTGCAGAGAGTCACTGAGGGTTGGTACTCTGCAGAGAGTCACTGAGGGTTGGTGCTCTGCAGAGAGTCGCTGAGGGTTGGTGCTCTGCAGAGAGTCGCTGAGACTTGGTGCTCTGCAGAGAGTCGCTGAGGGTTGGTGCTCTGCAGAGAGTCGCTGAGGGTTGGTGCTCTGCAGAGAGTCACTGAGACTTGGTGCTCTGCAGAGAGTCACTGAGGGTTGGTGCTCTGCAGAGAGTCGCTGAGGGTTGGTGCTCTGCAGAGAGTCGCTGAGACTTGGTGCTCTGCAGAGAGTCGCTGAGGGTTGGTGCTCTGCAGAGAGTCGCTGAGGGTTGGTGCTCTGCAGAGAGTCACTGAGACTTGGTGCTCTGCAGAGAGTCACTGAGACTTGGTGCTCTGCAGAGAGTCGCTGAGATTTGGTGCTCTGCAGAGAGTCGCTGAGGGTTGGTGCTCTGCAGAGAGTCGCTGAGACTTGGTGCTCTGCAGAGAGTCGCTGAGACTTGGTGCTCTGCAGAGAGTCGCTGAGGGTTGGTGCTCTGCAGAGAGTCGCTGAGGGTTGGTGCTCTGCAGAGAGTCGCTGAGGGTTGGTGCTCTGCAGAGAGTCACTGAGGGTTGGTGCTCTGCAGAGAGTCACTGAGGGTTGGTGCTCTGCAGAGAGTCACTGAGGGTTGGTGCTCTGCAGAGAGTCACTGAGGTTCGGTGCTCTGCAGAGAATCGCTGAGGGTTGGCGCTCTGCAGAGAGTCGCTGAGACTTGGTGCTCTGCAGAGAGTCGCTGAGGGTTGGTGCTCTGCAGAGAGTCGCTGAGGGTTGGTGCTCTGCAGAGAGTCGCTGAGGGTTGGTGCTCTGCAGAGAGTCACTGAGATTTGGTGCTCTGCAGAGAGTCACTGAGGTTTGGTGCTCTGCAGAGAGTCACTGAGACTTGGTGCTCTGCAGAGAGTCACTGAGATTTGGTGCTCTGCAGAGAGTCACTGAGACTTGGTGCTCTGCAGAGAGTCACTGAGATTTGGTGCTCTGCAGAGAGTCACTGAGGTTTAGTGCTCTGCAGAGAGTCGCTGAGGGTTGGTGCTCTGCAGAGAGTCACTGAGGGTTGGTGCTCTGCAGAGAGTCACTGAGACTTGGTGCTCTGCAGAGAGTCGCTGAGGGTTGGTGCTCTGCAGAGAGTCACTGAGGGTTGGTGCTCTGCAGAGAGTCACTGAGGGTTGGTGCTCTGCAGAGAGTCACTGAGGGTTGGTGCTCTGCAGAGAGTCACTGAGGTTCGGTGCTCTGCAGAGAATCGCTGAGGGTTGGCGCTCTGCAGAGAGTCGCTGAGACTTGGTGCTCTGCAGAGAGTCGCTGAGGGTTGGTGCTCTGCAGAGAGTCGCTGAGGGTTGGTGCTCTGCAGAGAGTCGCTGAGGGTTGGTGCTCTGCAGAGAGTCACTGAGATTTGGTGCTCTGCAGAGAGTCACTGAGGTTTGGTGCTCTGCAGAGAGTCACTGAGACTTGGTGCTCTGCAGAGAGTCACTGAGATTTGGTGCTCTGCAGAGAGTCACTGAGACTTGGTGCTCTGCAGAGAGTCACTGAGATTTGGTGCTCTGCAGAGAGTCACTGAGGTTTAGTGCTCTGCAGAGAGTCGCTGAGGGTTGGTGCTCTGCAGAGAGTCACTGAGGGTTGGTGCTCTGCAGAGAGTCACTGAGACTTGGTGCTCTGCAGAGAGTCGCTGAGGGTTGGTGCTCTGCAGAGAGTCACTGAGGGTTGGTGCTCTGCAGAGAGTCACTGAGGGTTGGTGCTCTGCAGAGAGTCACTGAGGGTTGGTGCTCTGCAGAGAGTCACTGAGGTTCGGTGCTCTGCAGAGAATCGCTGAGGGTTGGCGCTCTGCAGAGAGTCGCTGAGACTTGGTGCTCTGCAGAGAGTCGCTGAGGGTTGGTGCTCTGCAGAGAGTCGCTGAGGGTTGGTGCTCTGCAGAGAGTCGCTGAGGGTTGGTGCTCTGCAGAGAGTCGCTGAGGGTTGGCGCTCTGCAGAGAGTCGCTGAGGGTTGGCGCTCTGCAGAGAGTCGCTGAGGGTTGGTGCTCTGCAGAGAGTCGCTGAGGGTTGGCGCTCTGCAGAGAGTCGCTGAGGGTTGGTGCTCTGCAGAGAGTCGCTGAGGGTTGGTGCTCTGCAGAGAGTCGCTGAGGGTTGGCGCTCTGCAGAGAGTCGCTGAGGGTTGGCGCTCTGCAGAGAGTCGCTGAGGGTTGGTGCTCTGCAGAGAGTCACTGAGGGTTGGTGCTCTGCAGAGAGTCGCTGAGGGTTGGCGCTCTGCAGAGAGTCACTGAGACTTGGTGCTCTGCAGAGAGTCGCTGAGGGTTGGTGCTCTGCAGAGAGTCACTGAGGGTTGGTGCTCTGCAGAGAGTCACTGAGGGTTGGTGCTCTGCAGATAGTCGCTGAGGGTTGGTGCTCTGCAGAGAGTCGCTGAGACTTGGTGCTCTGCAGAGAGTCGCTGAGGGTTGGTGCTCTGCAGAGAGTCGCTGAGGGTTGGTGCTCTGCAGAGAGTCGCTGAGGGTTGGTGCTCTGCAGAGAGTCACTGAGGGTTGGTGCTCTGCAGAGAGTCGCTGAGACTTGGTGCTCTGCAGAGAGTCGCTGAGGGTTGGTGCTCTGCAGAGAGTCGCTGAGACTTGGTGCTCTGCAGAGAGTCGCTGAGGGTTGGTGCTCTGCAGAGAGTCGCTGAGATTTGGTGCTGTGCAGAGAGTCGCTGAGATTTGGTGCTGTGCAGAGAGTCGCTGAGACTTGGTGCTCTGCAGAGAGTCACTGAGGGTTGGTGCTCTGCAGAGAGTCGCTGAGACTTGGTGCTCTGCAGAGAGTCGCTGAGACTTGGTGCTCTGCAGAGAGTCGCTGAGGGTTGGTGCTCTGCAGAGAGTCACTGAGGGTTGGTGCTCTGCAGAGAGTCGCTGAGGGTTGGTGCTCTGCAGAGAGTGGCTGAGACTTGGTGCTCTGCAGAGAGTCGCTGAGACTTGGTGCTCTGCAGAGAGTCGCTGAGGTTCGGTGCTCTGCAGAGAGTCGCTGAGGGTTGGTGCTCTGCAGAGAGTCGCTGAGACTTGGTGCTCTGCAGAGAGTCGCTGAGATTTGGTGCTGTGCAGAGAGTCGCTGAGGGTTGGCGCTCTGCAGAGAGTGGCTGAGACTTGGTGCTCTGCAGAGAGTCACTGAGGGTTGGTGCTCTGCAGAGAGTCGCTGAGGGTTGGCGCTCTGCAGAGAGTCGCTGAGATTTGGTGCTCTGCAGAGAGTGGCTGAGATTTGGTGCTCTGCAGAGAGTCACTGAGACTTGGTGCTCTGCAGAGAGTCGCTGAGACTTGGTGCTCTGCAGAGAGTCACTGAGACTTGGTGCTCTGCAGAGAGTCGCTGAGGGTTGGCGCTCTGCAGAGAGTGGCTGAGACTTGGTGCTCTGCAGAGAGTCACTGAGGGTTGGTGCTCTGCAGAGAGTCGCTGAGGGTTGGCGCTCTGCAGAGAGTCGCTGAGATTTGGTGCTCTGCAGAGAGTGGCTGAGATTTGGTGCTCTGCAGAGAGTCACTGAGACTTGGTGCTCTGCAGAGAGTCACTGAGACTTGGTGCTCTGCGGAGAGTCGCTGAGGGTTGGTGCTCTGCAGAGAGTCGCTGAGACTTGGTGCTCTGCAGAGAGTCGCTGAGACTTGGTGCTCTGCAGAGAGTCGCTGAGACTTGGCGCTCTGCAGAGAGTCACTGAGACTTGGCGCTCTGCAGAGAGTCGCTGAGACTTGGTGCTCTGCGGAGAGTCGCTGAGACTTGGTGCTCTGCAGAGAGTCACTGAGACTTGGTGCTCTGCAGAGAGTCGCTGAGACTTGGTGCTCTGCGGAGAGTCGCTGAGACTTGGTGCTCTGCAGAGAGTCGCTGAGGGTTGGCGCTCTGCAGAGAGTCGCTGAGGGTTGGCGCTCTGCAGAGAGTCGCTGAGGGTTGGCGCTCTGCAGAGAGTCGCTGAGGGTTGGTGCTCTGCAGAGAGTCGCTGAGGGTTGGTGCTCTGCAGAGAGTCACTGAGACTTGTTGCTCTGCAGAGAGTCGCTGAGACTTGGTGCTCTGCGGAGAGTCGCTGAGGGTTGGTGCTCTGCAGAGAGTCGCTGAGACTTGGTGCTCTGCAGAGAGTCACTGAGACTTGGTGCTCTGCAGAGAGTCACTGAGACTTGTTGCTCTGCAGAGAGTCGCTGAGACTTGGTGCTCTGCAGAGAGTCGCTGAGACTTGGTGCTCTGCAGAGAGTCGCTGAGGGTTGGCGCTCTGCAGAGAGTCACTGAGACTTGGTGCTCTGCAGAGAGTCACTGAGACTTGGTGCTCTGCAGAGAGTCACTGAGACTTGGTGCTCTGCAGAGAGTCGCTGAGGGTTGGTGCTCTGCAGAGAGTCACTGAGGGTTGGTGCTCTGCAGAGAGTCGCTGAGGGTTGGCGCTCTGCAGAGAGTCACTGAGACTTGGTGCTCTGCAGAGAGTCACTGAGACTTGGTGCTCTGCAGAGAGTCACTGAGACTTGGTGCTCTGCAGAGAGTCACTGAGACTTGGTGCTCTGCAGAGAGTCACTGAGGGTTGGTGCTCTGCAGAGAGTCGCTGAGACTTGGTGCTCTGCAGAGAGTCACTGAGGGTTGGTGCTCTGCAGAGAGTCGCTGAGGGTTGGTGCTCTGCAGAGAGTCGCTGAGGTTCGGTGCTCTGCAGAGAGTCGCTGAGACTTGGTGCTCTGCAGAGAGTCACTGAGACTTGGTGCTCTGCAGAGAGTCGCTGAGACTTGGTGCTCTGCAGAGAGTCGCTGAGGGTTGGCGCTCTGCAGAGAGTCACTGAGACTTGGTGCTCTGCAGAGAGTCGCTGAGGGTTGGTGCTCTGCAGAGAGTCGCTGAGGGTTGGTGCTCTGCAGAGAGTCGCTGAGGGTTGGTGCTCTGCAGAGAGTAACTGAGGGTTGGTGCTCTGCAGAGAGTCGCTGAGGGTTGGTGCTCTGCAGAGAGTCGCTGAGGGTTGGTGCTCTGCAGAGAGTCGCTGAGACTTGGTGCTCTGCAGAGAGTCACTGAGACTTGGTGCTCTGCAGAGAGTCACTGAGGGTTGGTGCTCTGCAGAGAGTCGCTGAGACTTGGTGCTCTGCAGAGAGTCACTGAGGGTTGGTGCTCTGCAGAGAGTCGCTGAGGGTTGGTGCTCTGCAGAGAGTCGCTGAGGTTCGGTGCTCTGCAGAGAGTCGCTGAGACTTGGTGCTCTGCAGAGAGTCACTGAGACTTGGTGCTCTGCAGAGAGTCGCTGAGACTTGGTGCTCTGCAGAGAGTCGCTGAGGGTTGGCGCTCTGCAGAGAGTCACTGAGACTTGGTGCTCTGCAGAGAGTCGCTGAGGGTTGGTGCTCTGCAGAGAGTCGCTGAGGGTTGGTGCTCTGCAGAGAGTCGCTGAGGGTTGGCGCTCTGCAGAGAGTCGCTGAGGGTTGGCGCTCTGCAGAGAGTCGCTGAGGGTTGGTGCTGTGCAGAGAGTCGCTGAGGGTTGGTGCTCTGCAGAGAGTCACTGAGGGTTGGCGCTCTGCAGAGAGTCGCTGAGGGTTGGCGCTCTGCAGAGAGTCGCTGAGGGTTGGCGCTCTGCAGAGAGTCGCTGAGGGTTGGTGCTCTGCAGAGAGTCGCTGAGGGTTGGTGCTCTGCAGAGAGTCACTGAGGGTTGGTGCTCTGCAGAGAGTCGCTGAGACTTGGTGCTCTGCAGAGAGTCGCTGAGGGTTGGTGCTCTGCAGAGAGTCGCTGAGGGTTGGCGCTCTGCAGAGAGTCGCTGAGACTTGGTGCTCTGCAGAGAGTCGCTGAGGGTTGGTGCTCTGCAGAGAGTCACTGAGGGTTGGTGCTCTGCAGAGAGTCACTGAGGGTTGGCGCTCTGCAGAGAGTCGCTGAGACTTGGTGCTCTGCAGAGAGTGGCTGAGGGTTGGTGCTCTGCAGAGAGTCGCTGAGGGTTGGTGCTCTGCAGAGAGTCGCTGAGGGTTGGTGCTCTGCAGAGAGTCGCTGAGGGTTGGTGCTCTGCAGAGAGTCGCTGAGGGTTGGTGCTCTGCAGAGAGTCGCTGAGGGTTGGCGCTCTGCAGAGAGTCGCTGAGGGTTGGCGCTCTGCAGAGAGTCGCTGAGGGTTGGCGCTCTGCAGAGAGTCGCTGAGGGTTGGTGCTCTGCAGAGAGTCGCTGAGGGTTGGTGCTCTGCAGAGAGTCGCTGAGGGTTGGCGCTCTGCAGAGAGTCGCTGAGGGTTGGTGCTCTGCAGAGAGTCGCTGAGGGTTGGTGCTCTGCAGAGAGTCGCTGAGGGTTGGCGCTCTGCAGAGAGTCGCTGAGGGTTGGCGCTCTGCAGAGAGTCGCTGAGGGTTGGTGCTCTGCAGAGAGTCGCTGAGGGTTGGTGCTCTGCAGAGAGTCGCTGAGACTTCATGGAATATGGCCCTTGTGGACTGGAGTGCTACACTTGTGAGTTAGACCTTTGCTATACAGTATTGTATATTTATTTTAATGAGCGCATATTTCGTATTTGTGCAAATAAACCCATAGATGACTTCTGCTGTTGTAGCCGCCATATTACAAGGCGTGTTTTGTGCTTCTCCCCTCAGGTGCTGTGATCGGTGATGGGCAGTCTGCTGTGGCCAGTAATATCGCTAATACAACCTACAGACTGCAGTGGTGGGACTTCACTAAATACGACTTACCAGAGATTAGTAACGGTAGGTACCTCACATTGTGGCTTGCTTATGTTATTCCCCTCCTGTTCCTGTAGCCTGTCTTCCTGTCTTGACTTCCCGTCTTGCGACCTGTCGTCCTGTCTGACGACCTTTCTTCCTGTCTGACGACCTCTCTTCCTGTCTGACGACCTCTCTTCCTGTCTGACGACCTCTCTTCCTGTCTGACGACCTCTCTTCCTGTCTGACGACCTCTCTTCCTGTCTGACGACCTCTCTTCCTGTCTGACGACCTCTCTTCCTGTCTGACGACCTCTCTTCCTGTCTGACGACCTCTCTTCCGGTCTGACGACCTGTCTTCCGGTCTGACGACCTGTCTTCCGGTCTGACGACCTGTCTTCCGGTCTGACGACCTGTCTTCCGGTCTGGCGACCTGGTGTCCTGTCTGGCGTCCTGTCGTCCTGTCTGGCGACCTGTCGCTGTCTTCCTGTCTTGTGACCTGTCTTCCTGTCTAACGACGTCTTCCTGTCTGCGCAGCTACCGCCAACGTGCTGGTCCAGAACTGCAAGATCTACAATGACGCCAGCTGTGACATCTCGGCTGACGGGCAACTTCTGGCAGCCTTCATACCAAGCAGCCAGCGTGGCTTTCCTGACGAGGGCATACTGGCGGTCTATTCCCTTGCACCGCACAACCTGGGCGAGATCCTCTTCACCAAGCGTTTTGGTAAGGCGTAATCCGACGTGATCACTGAGCACGGGACATGAAAAGTATTCCAATTACCTCTCAGCTATGAAATAACACACTGCTACATTTCTCTATGTTCAGAAGTACAGATTTATAAGTGTACTCAAATGTGGCTAAAATAAGTAAAATGGGGCACTGATCAGTCATGCAGTATGATTTCAGTAATTCTTGTTCCATCAGAAAGAGGGTGTGCTTGGCTGGTACAGCTACCAATGCTCCCCCCACAGTACATCAGTTGGCATATTTCGGGGGCTAGAAGAGTTGCAGACTTGCTGCCTGGAAAGCAAATGACAACACCTGAACTGAAAGGAACATGAAGGCTGCCATGTTTATTTCTTATAAAGTCATTGGGAATCTATTAAAAAAATAGCCAGATACTGAAAGGGAAGGTTCAGGGACCAAATTCACTTACCTGGGGCTTCCTCCAGCCCGTGGGAGGCAGGACGTGCCCTCTGCGCCGCTCCGCAGGCTCCCGGTGGTCTCCGGTGGCGCACCTGGCCAGGTCGGCTGACAGGTCGTGCTCTTCTGCGCTCCAATCTGCGTCTCACTGGTGCGCACTGACGTCATCGGACGTCCTCCGGGCTGTACTGCGCAGGTTCAGTAGTTCTGTGCCTGCGCAGTACAGCCCGGAGGACGTCCGATGACATCAGTGAAACGCACATTGGAGCGCAGAAGAGCCCAACCTGGCAGCCGGCCTGGCCAGGTCGGGTGCGCCACCGGAGGAGACCGGAAGCCTGCAGAGCAGCGGCGAGGGCACCTCCTGCCTTCCACGGGCTGGAGGAAGCCCCAGGTAAGTGGATTTGGATTTTTATTTTTTTTCACAGAGTCCCTGAACCTTCCCTTTAAGGAGAGTGAATGCTCTGGTTCCAGATTAGCCTTACCTCTCCACCTGGTCCCCGTTCCAGCGCTGGCTCCCTGGTGGCAGTACTCAACCAATTTTTTCAAATACTGCTCTACCTGCTGCTGAAAGGAGGCTTCGGGGAGTCCAAGTGCTCAGAAAAATGGTCCGCTCCATACTGCGCACACAATCACTCTCTACTGCGCACTCGCATGTGTGCAGTACAGAGCCACCTGTCTTCAGGAGGACTCGGCTCCAGAAGACTTCCGAAGTCCCTCGTGGCGGTTGATTCAAACGGAGGAGCTGCAATGAGCAGATTAGGAGAGGAACGGGAAGGCTCTATAGGGCCCAGAGCCTTCCCTCTTCCCATTGACTTTAAACAATACTGTTCCCTTGCATCCTGTTTTATGCATCAGTAATGTCTGAATCACACACTAGAAACTTGTCAAATCTAGTCAGACTTCAGTTAGTAACATCTGATCTTCATGCTTATTCAGGGGCTATAGCTAAATGTATTAAATGATTAGCTGGACAGCCAGGCAATGTGCGTTGTTTAGAAGGCAATAAATAGGGCAGCTTCCATATCCCTCTCCGTTTAGGTGTGCTTTAAGCCAAGGACCACAATCCAGGTGAATTGGGGGGTTACAGCGTTTGGTTAGAAATAAAGAGTAGATGGTGTCTCAAAACTATACAATTTTTAAAGGTGGGAAGTGATTGACTTGCCTCCAATAATTACAGTTTAAAAAAAGGTGTTTTGTGAGATCTACTACCCCGCCATCAGGTTAGTTTTATCTGGGATTTCAAACTCCAGTCCTCAAGGGGTTAAAGAGAACCCGAGGTGGGTTTGGCAAATCCTATTAGGACACAGGCATGTTCTGTACACAATCGCCAGCCTCTGTGTCCTTGCATTGTGCGTCCAGTTTGTTGCTTAAAGAGACACTGAAGCGAAAAAAAAATTATGATATTATGATTTGTATGTGTAGTACAGCTAAGAAATAAAACATTAAGATCAGATACATCAGTCTAATTGTTTCCAGCACAGGAAGAGTTAAGAAACTCCAGTTGTTATCTCTATACAAAAAAGCCATTAAACTCTACGACTTTCAAAGTCGTGAAGGGGGCTGTTTTCTGACTTTTATTATCTCAAGTGTTAGTTACCTTTTTACTTTTTCTCTGCTAGAGGAGAGGTCATTAGTTCACAGACTGCTCTGAAAGACTCATTTTGAATGCTGAGTGTTGTGTAATCTGCACATATTATAGAATGATGCAATGTTAGAAAAACACTATATACCTGAAAATGAAAATAAGAGAATATTTTCTTTGCTGCTAATCTTCTAGTAATTATTCATAGTACACAACCAATTCATTATATCATATATTTTTTTTCACTTCAGTGTCTCTTTAAAGTGGATCCGAGATAAACTTTTACTCATTGCATAATTGTGTTCCTTTCATATAATTTCTAGGGCGTTCCTCAAGCCAAATACTTTTTTTATTGTTTTAATACTCTAATTCCCAATAAACGAATTAAGCCTCGCTCACAGCTTCTCCAGAGAGCCTTGGCACTCTCAGCCTTAGTAGCAAGGGCTTATGGGAGCTCAGTCTGTGCAGGAGGAGGAGGTTACTAGCCAGAGATTTCAGAGGCAGAATGGAGGAGGGGGGAGTGGAGTTTTCACAGGCTGAGGGCTGCTATCAGCTTGCCTTAGTGTAATGTGAGAAACAGAACATGGCCGCTCTCATTGTATCACAGGAAGAAATAATCATATACTATTGACGCTGTTTGCAGCTAGATTTGCTGTGTAAACTATCTAAACTTATAAGATATATAGACAAGTTACTTGTTATAGCTAGTTTTTCATCTCGGATCCGCTTTAACAGCAGAGTATGGCATCCGTGTTCTCCCCAGGCTCTTTTAGCCGGGTGCTCCACCCGGCTAGTTTTGGTGAGCACCCAGCAGTTTTCAGCTCACCACCTCCTCCTCTATAAGCAGAGTTGTGCAGAGAAGCACTGGCCCTGCATTCTCTCATCTCGCCCCACCTGGCTACTTTTTCATGCCACCCGGCTGAAAACAAATTCTGTGGAGAACACTGGGCATAATCCAGGTTTCTGGAGGAAGAAACTCTGATTTGAACTTTCCTTCCTCCTGCGGTCTTTATTCCTGGGGACGGATGTTACTGCCGGTGACTGACTTGAACCTGTCTGTTCTCTGCACAGGTCCCAACGCCATCTCTGTGAGTTTGTCCCCGATGGGCCGCTACGTGATGGTGGGTCTGGCCTCTCGCAGGATCCTGCTGCACCCTTCCACAGAGCACATGGTGGCTCAGGTCTTCCGGTTGCAGAAGCCGCACGGAGGGGAAACGTCCATGAGGGTAAGTCCTCCATTATCTGTGCCTGCCTTACGTCATTGTACGAGTATGTATTGTTTAATTTTGTGCCATGTCTCCTTTAACCCAATCAGTATCAGCCGTCTCCTGCTCCTTAACCCTTTGGGGACTGGCCACCTAACCCCCCTTAAGGACCAGGCGTTTTTGCATGGGGGAAGGGGGCGGGGGAGACAAGCAGCCGAATCCCTGGTAGGGCTACCTAGGCATGGGGTCCCCAGTGTAGGCAGGTTTCCCACCTGTAGCTGGCAGCCATTACTCACCTCCCAGGCTCCAGCGATGAGCCGCAGTAGACCCATCCGCTCCGGCCAGCATCTCCGCTCGTGCTGACTCTCAGTTCCGGGTCCCGGCTTGATGACGTCATCAAGCCCAGGACCTGCCACTGACGTCAGAGCAAGCTGGGTTGCCAGCCAGAGCGGAGGGGAGCGTAGATCGTCGTGGGGACATCAAGGAGGTAAGTGGATCCTCTTCCGTCCCCCCCCCCACTAAAGCAGCTCTAATGGTGATCACTATGATCCGCCGGCGATCATATCAATCACGTGATCAGAAGCCATACGCGATGGCTTCTGATCACTTAGGGGATATGACAGCCTAATCTCCCTTTCTCGGATGCGCGCGGAAACGACGGGTGGTGTAAATCCTATGCCACATCAGGCCAGAACAGCCACAAGTGTGGCATAGGATCTCATAGAGGCGGTCCCCAAAAGGTTAAAGCAGGCCCGAACTCTTGCACAGCACACAATGAAAAGTCTTCATTCCACATAAAGTTACTGAAGAATTCCACCTCTCTGTGGTCCTTTAGCCAGATCAAAGTGTCTAATCAGTTCTTATCAGCAGCTGTGAATAGACTGCAAGAGAGCTCTGCCAAGGCAACTCCCCTTTATACAGTCTCACTTCTCAGGCCGACAATTGCTTATATGCACTATCTACCTGCCACAGATTGTCAGTGATGAAGTGAGACGTTTGGGCTCTTGCCTTGTAGCACTAGGTCCCCGGCTCAAATCCCAGCCAGGGCACTATCTGCAAGGAGGTTGTATGTTCTCCCCATGTCTGCTTGGGTTTCCTCCGGGCACACCAGTTTCCTCATACATCCCAAAAACATAGACATACATTTTTTGTTTTCCCCGATATATTGGCCCTAAACTATGATACATACACAACACAATACATACATAGACATATGACTATGGTAGGGATTAGATTGTGAGATCCTCTGAGGGACAGTTAAGTGAGAAGACAATATATACTCTGTACATCGCTGCGGAAGATGGTAGCGCTATATAAATACTAAATAATAATTGCCTGGATAGATTGTTCTTGGAACGATGGACACTGCTCTACAAGGGAGGTTGGAGAATGTGCGAGATAATTCAGGCTTTGGAATGGGAAGTAATGATGAACTCAAAACTGTGAGTAGATAGAAGCGAACAGGGTGTTGCTTGTGCCCCTGAGTCCTGTTCCAGCTGTTGTCTTCCCTGTGCCAATAATGGGGAAGTGTTCCGAGTGGCAGTTGGTGGGGGAAGTGTTCCGAGTGGCAGTTGGTGGGGGAAGTGTTCCCAGTGCCGGTTGGAGGGGAAAGTGTTCCCAGTGCCGGTTGGTGGGGGAAGTGTTCCCAGTGCCAGTTGGTGGGGAAGTGTTCCCAGTGCCAGTTGGTGGGGAAGTGTTCCCAGTGCCAGTTGGTGGGGAAGTGTTCCCAGTGCCAGTTGGTGGGGAAGTGTTCCCAGTGCCAGTTGGTGGGGAAGTGTTCCCAGTGCCAGTTGGTGGGGAAGTGTTCCCTGTGCCAGTTGGTGGGGGAAGTGTTTCCAGTGCCAGTTGGTGGGGGAAGTGTTCCCAGTGCCAGTTGGTGGGGGAAGTGTTCCCAGTGCCAGTTGGTGGGGGAAGTGTTCCCAGTGCCAGTTGGTGGGGGAAGTGTTCCCAGTGCCAGTTGGTGGGGGAAGTGTTCCCTGTGCCAGTTGGTGGGGGAAGTGTTCCCTGTGCCAGTTGGTGGGGGAAGTGTTCCCTGTGCCAGTTGGTGGGGGAAGTGTTCCCTGTGCCAGTTGGTGGGGGAAGTGTTCCCTGTGCCGTTTGCTGTGGGCAGAGCTCTCTCTCTCTCTCTGTAATATTTAGAGATCTCCAGATGAGTCTCTGCATTTATGCACACCTTGCCGCTGTGTCCATCCCGCTCGCTTTGCTTCCGTTAAATATTCTGCATTCGCGCCCTGCTGCCTGTTCAGTGCAAGTTGAGATTCCCAGAAGCCCGTTACTTTATGCACAGCCGTGATGTGTGCGAGATCTCCGCTGAGATGCCAGAAATAACCCACCTCACAGGCGGCCAGCCTAGCTCAGCACACGGAGGAGGCTCGCTGCACTCGTATCTGAACACATGCCAGACTCGTGCCTCCTCCTTCCTAATATATTCACAGCCCCACTCATCCCCATCTCCTAAACCTGTCTGCAAGTGGGCCGCTGTCCACCCCGTCTGCAAGGGGGCCGCTGCCCACCCTGTCTGCAAGGGGGCCGCTGCCCACCCCGACTGCAAGGGGGCCGCTGTCTACCACGTCTGCAAGGGGGCCGCTGTCCACCCCGTCTGCAAGTGGGCCGCTGTCCACCCCGTCCGCAAGGGGGCCCGCTGTCCACCCCGTCCACAAGGGGGCCCGCTGTCCACCCCGTCCACAAGGGGGCCCGCTGTCCACCCCGTCCGTAAGGGGGCCCGCTGTCCACCCCGTCCGTAAGGGGGCCCGCTGTCCACCCCGTCCGTAAGGGGGCCCGCTGTCCACCCCGTCCGTAAGGGGGCCCACTGTCCACCCCGTCCGCAAGGGGGCCGCTGTCCACCCCGTCCGCAAGGGGGCCCGCTGTCCACCCCGTCCGCAAGGGGGCCGCTGAGTAGTTGGGGCGCTTTTTGCACGGGGAGGTATGTAGTCTCCCTTGTGGCTGCATCCCACTTCGTTCCTTGTTACTTCTCTGTTGTAGCGGCTGCATATTGATGCTGGGGGGGGGGGGTGCCCTTTGATCCTCACGCTGACACGTGGTACACTGGCGCTCCTCTCTTGTCATAATCAATGTGCGCCAGGCTGATGTGTTCCAGACGCACATTGATTATGACAAAAGGGGAGCGCCAGTGTACCACGTGTCAGCGTAAGGATCAAAGGGCACCCTCACAGCATCAATATGCTGCCGATACAACGGAGAAGTTACAAGGAACGAAGGGACGCAGGCCCCAGGGAGGTGCAGTAAGAGATCGCACACCTCCCCAAACGCATACCCTCTACTCCTCTCCTAACAGCTCTCTCCCCCCCCCAAACAAAAAACAAAAAAAGGCCTAGCACATATTTCCCCCAAAAAAGAAAGACAGTGGCCTCAATTCACTAAGATCATGCTGGAGATAAGGCAAGAGGAAACTTACCTCCACACAGTGAGAGTTATCTTATCTCTTCATTCCTTATGTTACCTCCTCTGTAGTTAAGTTACCTCCTCTGTAGTTAATTTACCTCCTCTGTAGTTATTTTCACACACAGTTAATAAACAGCCTGTCTTTAACTCTGGAGTTATTTTAAGGATTGAAGAGTTAATTTAAAGACAGAAGAGGTAACTTTAGGTTTGCCTGAGGTAAAATGTTTCCTGAATACTACATGCATTATCACCATGGTAACAACTCTAGAAACGTTATTAAAGACAGGAGAGAAGCTTAGTGAATTGAGGCCAGTGTCTATTAGGGGAAAGACGGTAGTAAAATATCCGCGATCCCCACAGCGAAAATGCTCCGCCAAGTGAGAACATTAGTGATCTTGCATTTTAGGCTTAAAGAGGAACTGTAACCCAGGATTGCGCTTCATCCCAATCAGAAGCTGATACCCCCTTTCCCATGAGAAATCTTTACCTTTTCTCAAACAGATCATCAGGTGGGTCTGTGTGGCTGATATTGTGGTGAAACTCCTCCCACAGTGTGATGTCATGACCATGGTCCTGACAGTTTCTCGTCTTTGAACCTCATTGCATTGTGGGTAAAAACAGCTGTTTACAACTGTCAAGCCACCAGTATCTCCCTCTGTGCATATGTATATCTAGAAGACAAATAACCCTTTTAACCTATCCCAATGGTAATGGCTGTGGTTATAGATAATTGCAGTTGGTGCGGTCTGTTTTTTTTTTTCTTCTTCACGTCTGTCAGTAGTAAACATGATGACCTGTAAGATGATTGTGGATCAAACAGTATGAAAAAAATTGCACAGCGAATAGCAATCATTTATTGATCTCTCTTATATTTAACTTCTCACTTTGCAATTCGTTTTATTTTTTGCCCCTTTTTGCTTCTTTCCTCTTTAACTACTACGTAGATTTCAAACACCATCTGCAGTGCGCATCCGACGTTTCCGTCGCTCCGCGCCGAACGGGCCGCTGAAACCCGACGTCTCCTGCCGCAGCTCACTGACTCTGCCTGTCTCTATGACGGCAGAGCCATGTGTGTCGGTCAGAAGCCGCTTTCATTGCCTCCTGGCCGTGTCTATCAATGTAAGCTGCTCCCATTGGCTTACAATAATAGACATGGTCAGGAGCCAATGAAAGCAGCTCCTGACCGGCTCACATGACTCTGCCGTCATAGAGACGGCCGAGTCTATGTCCTTAGGATCCCGGTGGCGGCAGTTGCGGCGGGTATGCGCGGCGATTCGGCGGGATTCCGTCCATGTACCAGCGGTCTCTGGTCTTTAAGGGGGCAGAGACCGCAGGTACATCAGTGGTTAAAGGACCACTCCAACAAAAAAAAAGTAAGCAGTTAAAATCTGACATAACTGACAGGTTTTGGACTAATCCATCTCCTCGTGGGGCGTTCTCAGGGTTCTCTTTGTTTTCAAAAGCGTTTCCTGAACAGCAGTTGCTAGTCTGACAAAATAGTGTGCAAGTGAGTAGGGAGGCTGGCTGGTATCTTACTATTTTGGCAGTTAAGCTGCTGTTGAGGAAATGCTATTGAAAACAAAGAACCCCTGAGAATCCCCCATGAGGAGATGGACTACTCCAAAACCAGTCGGTTCTGTCAGGGTAGGAACACACTAGGCAGAAACACTAGCGTTGCGTAAAACGCTAACGTTAAAGAGAACCTGAACTGAAAATAAAAAGTCAGAATAACCCTACACAAGTCATACTTACCTCCCATGTAGTCTACTCCTCAATCTTTCTCCTCTCCTGCGTCCCATTTGTCCACTGTGATCAATGGAATTCTCCCTCCTCCATTTTGAAAATGGCCATTACCCCATAACCGCTTCCTGGTCAGCACACTGTTGCACTGTAATTTTACCGACTTGAGCCAAAGGGAAACATAGACATTATCTTGTACATTCAGTTGTAACTGACATCTGCTGATATATAACTGACAGCAACTGGTATATTTCAGTTCTGACAAAATCTTGTCAGAACTGGAAGGGATCACTGTCAGAAGAAAATGGTGAGCTTCTGAGAGGAACTGACAGTGAGGTTAGTATGTAATATTCATTTGCAGCGACGTCATGTGTTTATTTTAAATAATTTTACTCGCTTCAGGTTCCCTTTAACGCACATAATGCAAGTCAATGGGCCTTATGAAAAAGGCATATGTTCTCAAAAACGCGCATTGCAGAACTTGCTACATATTTTTCTAAAACGCCTCTAATGTATGTCAATGGTGACGCACAGGTATAGTGTATTATTCAGTTTCCTATGCTTTTTTTTTTCCCGTTCTTCAACCAAGTTTAACCTCCCTGCCGGGAGTTGGCTAGCCGCTGCAGGGGATCACATGGCCCCGGGAGGATTCTTTTAAATAAAAATGTCGCTATATTCTTCTGCTTGCACTGCGCCAGCTAATTATGTCCCCCAAGAGCCTCCGGTCCCCACCAATTGCCCCCGATCACCGCCATAATACGTACCCCCCCCCCCAGGAATTCCGCGATGGCGCCTCCTCCCAATCAGCTCCAGGCTTCGCTATGGGGAGGATCGGGACTGCACATGACATAGATGACGTCATGTCCGATCGTCGCCATAGCGACGAGTGAAGCTGATTGGTAAAGCTGCGGCTCTCACGCGATCGCCGAGGGGTAAATATTGCCGGCGGCGATCGGGGGATCAGAGGGGGGCCGGGAGGCTTGGGAGACATAACTAGCTAGCAAACTGCTAGCTTAGACACAATCGCGCACATTTTATTTTTTAAAAAATCCTCCCGCGGACGCTGCCTCTAAAACTGCGTACCGCCAGGGAGGTTAATGATGTCTTTCCACTTCCTGTTGACTTTCTAGTGATTTGTATAAAACGTATGCAAAACACACAAAAACTCACATGCAATTTATATGTGCAAAAACACAAACAGATTAAAAAGCAAGAAAAACGCCTGTGCGAAAAGGAAACGTGCTGAAAAACGCACAAACGCGTATGGAGCAAAATGCAACCTTTCACGTAACGCCTAGTGTGTTCCCAGCCTCAGATTTGAACTGCTTGCTTTTCTTGCTGGCGTGGTCCTTTTAATGGACCCCTAGCATTGAAAGGCAGGATAAATGTCAGTTGACCTGCCAAGTAAATGAGCTGGACCTGAGCTGGTTAAGAACCCAGTTTGGCTGGTCGCAGTCGGCGGGTCAGCGCTATAATAACTAGGTGCTCCGTGCAACCTGACTCTGGTGCCATGGCAACCGCATCCACCGGGGAGCGATGAAGGGTTTGAGGTGCTGCAGGTGGGTGCGGAGCCGGAGAGGGAGCTGCAGGGCACAGGATGGATTGGCGCTGGTGGCGTCTTCAGGAAGGAGGTTTTAAGGCGACCCTGCGGGCCACAACAGCAGCTTCCCGAATAAGCCTGGCAGAGCCTGTGACAGAGGAGGCACCGCGGGCTGGAGGGCAGCCGGGAAAGCGGAGCGTTAATTGCACAGGCAGCCGCCGCTGATTATCTCTTCTCAACACCCCAATCGTGTTAATTCCCAGTAAAATGGTGTCATGCGATGAGAAGCGGCTTCCTGGCTAATTACGCGACCTCTGCTGTGGGTTTGCGTGGATCCTCTGTTGTCAGCGTGAGGCCGGGATCTCTCACGGGAACGCCCGCACTCAGCGCGGAGCAGAGGTCGCAGACGCTGGTGCTTAATGATGCTTTCTGAAGGGTTTCAGCTAAACTTGTAATAAACACCAGGGAGTCGGGGTGGACAGAAACTACTTAAAGGGTAACTCCGCCAGGCCCTTCTTGGGAGATGCTCAAGTACATACATATACACCAAGCACACTTCATAGCACATAGCTAGGTTGCATGTCATAATTACCCAAGAACACACACACAGCACACACACACAGCACATACGCAATACATGCACCACACATACACGCACCACACATACACACACACACACACACACACACACACACACACACACACACACACAACCCCCCCACACACACACACACACACACACACACACACAACCCCCCCACACACACACACACACACACACACACAGCACATACACACGCAACACACACCACAGCAAATACACACACCACATACACAACGCACAGCACATACATACGGAACACATACACGCACTGACACACAGCACGTATGCAACACACATACACACACACACACACACACACACACACACATATATACATGCATACACACACACACACACACACTGTATATACACACACACACACACACACACACACACACACACACACACACACACACACACTGTATATACACACACACACACACACTGTATATACACACACACACACACACACACACACATACACACACACACACACACACACACACACACTGTATATACACACACACACACACACACACACACACACACACACACACACACACACACACACACACTGTATACACACACACACACACACACACACTGTATACACACACACACACACACACACACACACACACACACACACACACACACACACACACACACACACACACACACACACACACACACACACACACACACACACTGTATACACACACACTGTATACACACACACTGTATACACACACACACACACACACACACACACACACACACACACACACACACACACTGTATACACACACACTGTATACACACACACACACACACACACACACACACACAGCACATGCGTACAACACATGCACAGTATACACACACAGCACAAACACACAGCACATACAACACACAGCACAGCAAATACAGTACACACACAGCACATACATACGCAGCACATACATACGCAACACATACACAACGCACAGCACATACATACGCAACACATACACAACGCACAGCACATACACATACGCAACACATACACAACGCACCGCACATACACATACGCAACACATACACATCGCACAGCACATACACATACGCAACACATACACAACGCACAGCACATACACACACACAGCACATACGTACAACACGTGCACAGTATACACGTACACACGTAGAACTGTTAACCAATCTGAATAGATTGATACAAAAAACAGATCAATTTCATTTATCTGATCGAAAACAACTGATTGTTTCTGATCAATTATCCACAGGATTATAGGAGATAACAAGCTTCCATCTCCTCTGCTATGTACCAGAATAGAGCAGGATGACTAAGATTTATTACAGCAGAAACATTTATGATTATATTTGATTGCCTGCAATGCAGGGACAGGTTGTAGACTACATAATAAACACAGAGCTGTGGGTAAGAAGAATTTTATGGCTACTATTAAAGCTGAATTATTGCAAATACCTTCTGTTTTCAGAAAGCAACATGACCTTTAGATCTAAGCACAGGTAGGCTTATTGGATACAGTGCTCCCAGCTCTATAGATTACACACAGGCTTACAGATGTGGAGATTGGACCTTCCAGCAGACGTCCCCGGGCCGGTGGCCTCACACATGTCAGTGACAGGAAGTGACCTTTGCCCTCCTGGAGGGAAGTCATCTATTGACCTTAAACAAGACATTTCCAGCCACCCACATCTCCCCGGGCTCCGGCCTCTCTGTTGCGATCAATTCGCCTTCATGAAGTCTTAATGGCTTATCAGTCAGGGCAGACGCATTGTGCTGCAAACCCCCCATCGTAAGCCAGATAAGCCTAGAGCAGCCAGGCACAGCCGCCATTGCTGTGCGCTCATGTCTGATTCTCCCGCCGTCAGAGAGGCGATCGCTGCGTGTAAAGCCTCCCGCAACGCTCCGCAGGAAATGCACGCTGTGTTCTGCACAAGAGTCGCTGATAAAGCCTTTCTCCTGATTTGTTATAAAATTGTTAAAAAAAATAAACAAGGACCTCTCTCATTGGTACATAAAGTGTCATCATAACAAAGTGGGGCTACAAGGTTTTAAAATGAGGTTTTCACACACACTTCAGCTAGTTATCTATCAGTATAAGCTCAGAGTTACAGCTTTTAGTATAGATGCTGGGGGTAGCAGAGATCAGCACACGGTGCAGCTAGTTTACTATAAGTACAGGCACAGAGTAACAGCTTATACTGTACATACTGGGGGTAGCAGAGATCAGCACACACTGCAGCTAGTTTACTATTAGTACAGGCACAGAGTAACAGCTTATACTGTACATACTGGAGGCAGCAGAGATCAGCACACACTGCAGCTAGTTTACTATCAGTACAGGCACAGAGTAACAGCTTATACTGTACATACTGGGGGTAGCAGAGATCAGCACACGCTGCAGCTAGTTTACTATCACTACAGGTACAGAGTAACAGCTTTTACTGTACATACTGGTGGTAGCAGAGATCAGCACACACTGCAGCTAGATTAGTATCAGTACAGGCACATAGTAACAGCTTATACCGGAGGCAGCAGAGATCAACACGCTGCAGCTAGTTTACTATCAGTACAGGCACAGAGTAACAGCTTATACTGTACATACTGGGGGTAGCAGAGATCCGCACACACTGCAGCTAGTTTACTATCAGTACAGGCACAGAGTAACAGCTTATACTGTACATACTGGGGGTAGCAGAGATCAACACACGCTGCAGCTAGTTTACTATAAGTACAGATACAGAGTAACAGCTTATACTGTACATACTGGGGGTAGCAGAGATCAACACACGCTGCAGCTAGTTTACTATCATTACAGGCACAGAGTAACTGCTTATACTGTACATACTGGGGGTAGCAGAGATCAGCATACACTGCAGCTAGTTTACTATCAGTACAGGCACAGAGTAACAGCTTATACTGTACATACTGGGGGTAGCAGAGATTAGCACACACTGCAGCTAGTTTACTATCAGTACAGGCACAGAGTAACAGCTTATACTGTACATACTGGGGGTAGCAGAGATCAGCACACACTGCAGCTAGTTTACTATCAGTACAGGCACAGAGTAACAGCTTATACTGTACATACTGGGGGTAGCAGAGATTAGCACACACTGCAGCTAGTTTACTATCAGTACAGGCACAGAGTAACAGCTTATTATGTACATACTGGGGGTAGCAGGGTCCAGCACACACTGCAGCTAGTTTACTATCAGTACAGGCACAGAGTAACAGCTTATACTGTACATACTGGAGGTAGCAGAGATCAGCACACGCTGCAGCTAGATTAGTATCAGTGCAGGCACACAGTAGCAGCTTATACTGTACATACTGGAGGTAGCAGAGATCGGCACACGCTGCAGCTAGTTTACTATCAGTACAGGCACAGAGTAACAGCTTATACTGTACATACTGGGGGTAGCAGAGATCAGCACACACTGCAGCTAGATTAGTATCAGTACAGGCACAGAGTAACAGCTCAGTAACAGCAGCCTCTCTATTGACCCTGCAATGATTCTGCTCCTCTTTGTTTTGCGTCAGGACTGTAGTATGCACAGTATCGTGTCTCCATCCTACAGCTCCCCCTCTATTGACCCTGCGATTTTCTCTCTCTCCTCTTTGTCTTTCAGCGAGTCTTTAACGTGCTGTACCCCATGCCTGCGGACCAGAGGCGACACGTCAGCATAAATTCTGCTCGATGGCTGCCGGAGCCCGGCCTGGGGCTAGCGTACGGTACCAACAAGGGGGACCTGGTGATCTGCCGACCTGAGTAAGTACTGGCCAAATACGTCTACAGCTAAACCTGCCCACACAGCTTGCAATCTAATTATACAGAAAATCTGTGTGCGGCAAGATGGTCCTCTGCCTTACCAAGCTGGATGCAGAGATTGTAGTCACATGACACTAAAGTGCCTCTGAACTCTGTCAGCAAAAAAAAAAAGGACCTGCCTGTGCAAACCCCTATCTTTCCAGCCCCCCCCCCCCCCAACCCTGCCGAAGCCGCCCCCTTCTCCTGGATTTAAGCTTTTGTATGTTTGTGCGATCCACAAGCAATAAAAAAGCAGAAACGTTGGATAAGTGCCTGGCTTTCTTACTTTCTGTATTTCTGGAAAATCACTGGTGTTCTGCTAGTTAATCCCTCCTTAGGCCTCGTTCCCATCAGGGCCGTTTCTGTGCGCTTTTCACAGCGCACTGCTCTGTGCGTTCAGCAAGGTATTGAATTTCCCGTGTAATTGTATGTGCCTGGTTCACATCTATGCGCTGCGTTGAGCTGCGTTACAAAAACAGGGTTGCATCAATTCTGTGCGTTCAGCTGTAAAGCGCACATCAATGCAAGTGAATGGCTGCGCTTCTTAAAGGGAAGGTTCAGGGAGGGGATTAAAAAAATAAAAATAAATTTCCACTTACCTGGGGCTTCCTCCAGCCCGTGGCAGGCAGGAGGTGCCCTCGCCGCCGCTCCGCAGGCTCCCGGTGGTCTCCGGTGCCCGACCCGACCTGGCCAGGCCGGCTGCCAGGTCGGGCTCTTCTGCGCTCCATTTCCTGGGACTTCTGCGTCCCACGCCGGCGCTCTGACGTCATCGGACGTCCGCCGGGCTGTACTGCGCAGTAGTAGCAGTAGTTCTGTGCATGCGCAGTACAGCCCGGTGGACGTCCGATGACGTCAGCGCGCCGGCGTGGGACGCAGAAGTCCCAGGAAATGGAGCGCAGAAGAGCCTGACCTGCCAGCCGGCCTGGCCAGGTCGGGTCGGGCACCGGAGACCACCGGGAGCCTGCGGAGCGGCGGCGAGGGCACCTCCTGCCTGCCACGGGCTGGAGGAAGCCCCAGGTAAGTGGAAATTTATTTTTATTTTTTTAATCCCCTCCCTGAACCTTCCCTTTAAGCGCATAGAAGACCCTATTTGGTAAAAAAAAATACATTTACATAGAAAAACAAAGCTTTGACAACTGCTACATTAAGCAAAACGTGCCTTAAAGAAGCGCAGCGCAACGCACATTAAAGCGCGCACAAGCGCATGCATTTTTTACCACGAGCTCTCACACGTTTCTCAGCGCAGTAGATGTGAACGAGGCCTTAGCGGTAATCCTGATTCAGGCTATATGCTGGAGCTGCTGCAGATATCTCCGTGGTATGTTTTTTTTTTTCCTTGTTTTTAGGGTCTAAAAGTTTGTGAAAAAATTGCATGACTTTTAGACCCCTAAATCTCAAAATAATCATAACGTCTGGTAGGTTAATTCTGATCGCAAAATATCAGTAATCTTTACCAATGTTTTACTAATACGAGCCCTTTCTCTTGATGCCTAGCATTGTAATTTGATCTCCCAGCTTTGTCAGCTGACTGTCTCGGCAAAGCAGTTAATTTGTAAACACAGGATGTCTTTTTTTTCATGAAAGCAGGAAGTAGACACACTGCAGATTTATTGCACGATTTGTATCCGCTGTAACTGATACAAATCCTACAATTTCTGGTTGAACTCGATGGACGCATGTCATTTTTCAACCCAAATAACTATGCAACAAAGAAATGTTTTTCTTTAAAAGTTATTATGCTGCTGCTTATTTTTAGAGCAGAGAGGAATTCTGAGTTCAGGTCCACCTATTTTTTTTCCTGTAATGTTCTCACATTGCAGATGGTCGTTGGGGAAATGATTGGACCACAGTGACACGCTTACAGGACCACGCGGCGCTTATTGAATTTTGCTAATCGGATACAGCGCAGCTGTCCATTGTAAACCAGCTTCAGCACAAACAAGCGCACTGATTTCAGGGCTGCCCGTCACTTAAAGGGAATCTAAACTGAGAAGGATATGGATTTTTCCTTTTAAAATAATACCAGTTGCCTGAATCGCCTGCTGATCCTGTGTCTCTAATACTTTTAGCCACAGCCCCTGAACAAGCATGCAGATCAGGTGCTCTGACTGAGGTCATAATGGATTAGCTGCATGCTTGTTTCAGGTGTGTGATTCAGCCACCACTGCAGCCAAAGATCAGCAGGACTGCCAGGCAACTGGTATTGTTTACAGGAAACATCCATATCACTCTCAGTTAAGGTTCCTTCCTGCCGGCCTGTATTGGCAGACCCCACGCAGCCATCTTCCAGGGAAGTCTCTTGTCAAGCCACTGCAGAGCCGCCAGCTACCATGCCTGGCTAGTGCATCGGTGGGGTCCCCCAGGGAGGGCATCAAACCGCCAGCCTGGGTGACGAGCCGCTAATGAGCTGAGCGTGTCAGTTTAATGTCGGGAAGTTTCCTGTGATTTGTTCTAAATCAGGCTTCATCTTTTTAGCGCCGTTCGCTTATCGCGTCCTGCGGTTATTGATCCCCACGATCAATATCTCTGATTAACAAGAGGCTTTCAGGTACGCTGCAGTGTTCCCCGCATGCCGCTCGCTGTCGAAACCTGTCAGCGGAGCGGGAAAACCACAGGCTCTACGAGGCGACACGGTGACATTATGTGGGCTTCAGACTGCGCTGTGCCTCTTTATTACTCAGGAAATATTACATTTCTTCAGTTATAAAGAGGAAATGTAATCCAGGGTTGAACTTCATCCCAATCAGTAGCTGATACCCCCTTTCCTACAAAAAATCTTTACCTTTTCTCAAATAGATGATCAGTGGGGTCTGTAGAGATAATATTGTGGTGAAACCCCTCCCAAGGTGTGATGTCAGGACCATGGTCCTGACCATTTCCTGTCTGTGAACCTCGTTTCATTGTGGGAAAGAACGGCTTTTTTCAACTGCCAAGAAAGCAGTATCTCACTCTGTGCATAGAACTCTCAGTAATGAACATTCCGTACAGATCACATGACAGGACTGAAGATGTCACCACATGTGATAAATCTCATATTAAAAATGATAAATGCATACAATTTACTTGAAATTTGAATGGGATTTGCATCTCTTTGATCATCCCCACCTTGGGGGGGGGGAGGGCGGGGCACCTCTCACCTCTCACCTTGCAGCGCTGGGTCCCCAGTTCACATCCCTGCCAGGGCACTGTCTGCACGGAGTTTGTATGTTTTCCCCACGTCTGTGTGGGTTTCCTCTGGGCACTCTGGTTTCCTCCCACATTTCAAAAACCTACAGATAAGTTGATTGGCTTCCCCCTAAATTGGGCCTAGTCTACAATACATACACTACATGATACATACATAGACATTACGACTGGTGGGGACTTGACTGTGAGCCACTCTCGGGGACAGTTAGTGACAAGACAATATACTCTGTACAGCGCTGCGTAATATATCAGCGCTATATAAACAATAAATAATAATAATTGCATCTCATTGACAATCCCGACAGAAGGGTGAAAGTGTCCTAATTCACCCGCATATGGGAACAAACGATAATTACCTTCCAATGAGTTGCGATCCCGCAAATCGAATGATTGCATCCGGGGAACGTATTGTACTGGCGATTGACACTTTTGGGGTCACTGTAGCGGTTTAATGAAGGAAGTGGAGTGACATTTCCCGGGATTTCTCGTGAAGGAGATCGCCCCGCCGCGCCTGAAGTCGCGTTTAATGAAATTCTCCGGGGTTGGCCACCTCATTGTCTCCCGATCAGATGACTGAAGACAAACGCTTGCCAAAATCCCCCGGCGCAGTCACAACAGCCATCGACTTCGGGGACGTTGCTTGGCAACCGGCAGAAATATGCTTTTGTTCCAAAGGATAAAGTTTGAGAAAGCGGCATTTGCTGATCAAAACAATGCATTATTGCGAGGAACGCACAGCTATTTCCAGCGCTTAAAGCCTGTGTTTTCCTAGCGGGGAAATTACAGAGGCGCGCTTAAAGCTTTTATTTCTTTCGTTAAATCAGTGTGACCGCTACGACGATCTGAACAGCCTCTGCGGTGTATTATGTAGGCTGAGCCGGCATTTATATGAATGCAGGTCATCTGTTGCCATGGAACTGCACTTCCTGTCTCCTGATAAACTGCATTTATATGAATACAGGTCATCTGTTGCCAAGGAACCGCACTTCCTGTCTCCTGATAAGCTGCATTTATATGAATACAGGTAATCTGTTGCCAGGGAACCTCGCTTCCGGTGTCCTGATGAGCGGCATTTATATGAATACAGGTCATCTGTTGCCAAGGAACCGCACACTTCCTGCGTCCTGATGAGCTGCATTTCTATGAATACAGGTCATCTGTTGCCAAGGAACCACACTTCCTGTCACCTGATGAGCTGCATTTATATGAATACAGGTCATCTGTTGCCAAGGAACCACACTTCCTGTCACCTGATGAGCTGCATTTATATGAATACAGGTCATCTGTTGCCAAGGAACCACACTTCCTGTCACCTGATGAGCTGCATGTATATGAATACAGGTCATCTGTTGCCATGGAACTGCACTTCCTGTCTCCTGATGAGCTGCATTTATATGAATACAGGTCATCTGTTGCCAAGGAACCTCACTTCCTGTCTCCTGATGAGCTGCATTTATATGAATACAGGTCGTCTGTTGTCAAGGAACTGCAATTCCTGTCTCCTGAGGAGCTGCATTTATATAATAATAATAATCCGAACATTTGTATAGCGCTTTTCTCCTGTCGGACTCAAAGCGCTCAAGAGCTGCAGCCACTAAGGACGCGCTCAAGAGGCCACCCTGCAGTGTTAGGGAGTCTTGCCTTGAACTCCTTACTGAATAGGTACTTGACCTAGCCAGGATTCGAACCCTGGTCTCCCATGTCAAAGGCAGAGCCCTTAACCAGTACACTATCCAGCCACTGTCATATGAATACAGGTCATCTGTTGCCAAGGAACCGCACTTCCTGTCTCCTGATGAGCTGCATTTATATGAATACAGGTCATCTGTTGCCAGGGAACCTTGCTTCCTGTCTCCTGATGAGCTGCATTTATATGAATACAGGTCATCTGTTGCCAAGGAACCGCACTTCCTGTCTCCTGATGAGCTGCATTTATATGAATACAGGTCATCTGTTGCCAAGGAACCGCACTTCCTGTCTCCTGATGTGCTGCATTTATATGAAAACAGGTCATCTGTTGCCAGGGAACCTCGCTTCCTGTGTCCTGATGAGCTGCAGTTATATGAATACAGGTCATCTGTTGCCAAGGAACCGCACTTCCTGTCTCCTGAGGAGCTGCATTTATATGAATACAGGTCATCTGTTGCCAAGGAACCACACTTCCTGTCTCCTGATGTGCTGCATTTATATGAATACAGGTCATCTGTTGCCAGGGAACCTCGCTTCCTGCGTCCTGATGAGCTGCAGTTATATGAATACAGGTCATCTGTTGCCAAGGAACCACACTTCCTGTCTCCTGAGGAGCTGCATTTATCTGAATACAGGTCATCTGTTGCCAAGGAACATCACTTCCTGCGTCCTGATGAGCTGCATTTATATGAATACAGGTCATCTGTTGCCAAGGAACTGCAATTCCTGTCTCTTGATGAGCTGCATTTATAGGAATGCAGGTCATCTGTTGCCAAGGAACCTCACTTCCTGTCTCCTGATGAGCTGCATTTAAGTGAATACAGGTCGTCTGTTGTCAAGGAACTGCAATTCCTGTCTCCTGAGGAGCTGCATTTATATAAATACAGGTCATCTGTTGCCAAGGAACTGCACTTCCTGTCTCCTGATGAGCTGCATGTATATGAATACAGGTCATCTGTTGCCATAGAACCGCACTACCTGTCTCCTGATGAGCTGCATTTATAGGAATGCAGGTCATCTGTTGCCAAGGAACCTCACTTCCTGTCTCCTGATGAGCTGCATTTATATGAATACAGGTCGTCTGTTGTCAAGGAACTGCACTTCCTGTCTCCTGATGAGCTGCATTTATATGAATACAGGTCATCTGTTGCCAAGGAACCACACTTCCTGTCTCCTGATGAGCTGCATGTATATGAATACAGGTCATCTGTTGCCATAGAACCGCACTACCTGTCTCCTGATGAGCTGCATTTATAGGAATGCAGGTCATCTGTTGCCAAGGAACCTCACTTCCTGTCTCCTGATGAGCTGCATTTATATGAATACAGGTCGTCTGTTGTCAAGGAACTGCACTTCCTGTCTCCTGATGAGCTGCATTTATATGAATACAGGTCATCTGTTGCCAAGGAACCACACTTCCTGTCTCCTGATGAGCTGCATTTATATGAATACAGGTTATCTGTTGCCAAGGAACCTCACTTCCTGTCTCCTGATGAGCTGCATTTATATAAATACAGGTCATCTGTTGCCAAGGAACCTCACTTTCTGTCTCCTGATGAGCTGCATTTATATAAATACAGGTCATCTGTTGCCAAGGAACCGCACACTTCCTGTCTCCTGATGAGCTGCATTTATGTGAATACAGGTCATCTGTTGCCAAGGAACCACACTTCCTGTCTCCTGATGAGCTGCATTTATAGACCAATTAAAGTAGACCTGTAGTGAAAATAGCCTGATTTACATGCTGAAATTTATCACATGGCGACATCTTAAGTCCCGTCAGGTGAGCTCTGCTGAATGTATGTATGTTTGAGACTTCTTAAAGCGGACCTGAATTCAGAACGTCTTCTCTGTCCTAAAAGATACGCAACAACATAATAACGTTTAAAGAAAAACATTTATTTTACAGCGGATACAAATCCTGCAATATATCTGCACTGTTTCTACTTCCTGATTCGTGGAAGCAGACATATTGTTCACAGCCTGTGCTTTCACATGAGCTTATCTGCCATCTCTGGTGT
Organism: Hyperolius riggenbachi; assembly: GCF_040937935.1. NCBI lineage: Eukaryota > Metazoa > Chordata > Amphibia > Anura > Hyperoliidae > Hyperolius > Hyperolius riggenbachi. Next base: position 252,498,215 of record NC_090656.1, read on the forward strand.
GACAGTCATGTGACACGGGGAGAGATCAAATTACAACTTGTGATTAGTAACAAATGAGGAGGAATTAAACAGGCTAAACTCTCTAAATACATACAGGGTGCATTTCTCTGTTTTCCTTCTGTCCTGTGCAAGAGTTCAGGTATAAAATCTACCTGGTCTCCCAGAATGCACTGGCAGGTGAATTCCATATAGCTAAACAGCACAGAGGAGGTACAGGACACAGAGATGCTTACATAGACACCGTGACCAAGAATTGAACTTCATCCCAATCAGTAGCTGATACCCCCTTTCCCATGAGAAATCTTTTCCTTTTCACAAACTGATCATCAGGGGGCGCTGTATGGCTGATATTGTGGTGAAACTCCTCCCACAAGAAACTCTGAGGACTGTCGTTTCCTGTCTGTGAACCTTGTTGCATTGTGGGAAATAGCTGTTTACAGCTGTTTCCAACTGCCGAAAAAGCATGCAGCAGCTACATCACCTGCCAACAGTAAAAATGTCACCATGTGATAAATGTCAGAATGTAAATCAGGGATTTAAAAGATTTTACAATGGGCAAACACTGACTAAATCATTTATACATAAGTATTGTAAAAATGAAGCACTTTTTTTTATTACATTATTTTCACTGGAGTTCCTCTGTAAGGTACCCATGCACCTAGAGATGGGCAGATTCTGATTAGAGAGCGTTGTGTTAGCTGGCCACACACCACAGGGACATGCTGAAATCTATCCGGAATCAACCTTGTGTCACTGGCCCGACGCTCAAACCAGCCCCCCACCCCCATGCCCAAGTTGCCGCTTCCACCCCAGGCGTCCGAACCACACACACACACACACACACACACACACACACACACACACACACACACACACACACACACGCTGGCAACCACATAGGTGACGTGTATGGTCAGAGGCCGGAGCCGGTGTACGCGGTTAGGTTTTGTATACTGCACGTGGGGGCACTAGTGGACATTAGAGGGGAACGGCGCCGGGGGTTTCTTTGCGCTCAACGCTTGTCCCTATATTGCTCGCGGTTACCGCCGCGCACCCGATCGACTACGATGGCCGACATCTTGCAGCATGTCCGATCGTCCTGCTCAGCCTGAGACCGGTCGCATCGTCGATCGAGCATACACTTCGCTGCATCGCTTTTTATCAGATTAGATAATTATAGAATTGAATGGTTGATCGGTTGCCAAGTGGATAGATCTATGGGCACCTTTGGAGAACCAGTTGAGGTTAAGATCTAACCTACAGTTCCCCATCACGTTCATTAATCAGGAACTACCTGTAATCTGACATAAGTTACTCCGGAACTCCTTGGGTAATAAATATCCGATGTTTTGTTTTCTAGGGCGCTGGACAACGTCTGTGACCAGTTCTGGGAGCAAATGAACGAGGCGATTCTGCAGCATAACACTGTGCGGAGCAGCGAGAGACCCGGGTAAGAAAAACATTTATATATTTTACAGAAAAAATATCGTTTCAGTCATTTTCAAATGCCTCCTGGAAAGGCAAAATAAGAGGAGAAAAATATGAAGCACCAAAACACTGTGTGGTTCCAGCTTGTGTAGCAGGCAGCGTCCTGATGTCAGAGCGGCATTTAATTAAAACACTCCATCTTTATTGTTGCCTTCTGAAATCGATATAATTCAGCCGTAATACAGTCTGTATGTAACGGGAGCAAGTGTCGTTAGCAAGGCGTTCAGCGGTAATGACGGCTAATGCAAGTTCCACAGTCCTTTACGCGGTCAGAGGCAGGAGACCGCTGGGGCCTAATACTTGTATGCTAAGAAAACTCACAACAGATAATGGGCCTGATTAACAAAGCTTTTCTGTTAAATTCTCATCTTATTTAATAACTCACAATGTATCTCTACTTAAATGACTTAATTCATTGTTTAGCTCTCCTTAACTGACTTAAAGAGACACTGAAGCGAAAAAAAATATGATATAATGAATTGGTTGTGTACTATGAATAATTACTAGATTAGCAGCAAAGAAAATATTCTCATACTTTTATTTTCAGGTATATAGTGTTTTTTCTAACATTGCATCATTCCATAATATGTGCAGATTACACAACACTCAGCATTCAAAATGATTCTTTCAGAGCAGTCTGTGAAGTAATGAACTCTCCTCTGGCAGAGAAAAAGTAAACAGTTCACTTACAGTTGAGATAATAAAAGTCAAATAACAGCCCTCTCCATGACTAACTTAGTCGGAGAGCTTAATGGCTTGTTTGCATAGAGATAACTGGAGTTTCTCAACTCTTCCTGTACTGGAAACAATTAAGGTAGCCATACACTGGTCGATTTGCCATCAGATTCGACCAACAAGACAGATCCCTATCTGATCAAATCTGATCAGAGAGGGATCGTATGGCGACCTTTACTGCAAACAGATTGTGAACCGATTTCAGCCTGAAACCAATCACAATCTGATGTGGTGGTGGTGGTGCTGCCGCCGCTCCCCCCCCCCCCCCCCCCCCCCCCCCCCGCATACATTACCTGCTCCGCCGGCGCGACTCCCGGGTCTCCGCTCTTCTTCTCCGTCTCCGCTCTGCTCTGGTCTCCGGCATGCTTCCCTTCTTCCTGTCTGGGGGAAGTTTAAACAGTAGAGCGACCTCTACTGTTTAAACTTCCTCCCGGGACAGGAAGAAGGGAAGCATGCCGGAGACCAGAGCGGAGACGGAGAAGAAGAGCGGAGACCCGGGAGTCGCGCCGGCGGAGCAGGTAATGTATGCGGCTCTATTGCGTCGGTCATCGGGCACTCGAACGCCGCTAGCGATGCGCTCTTTACCCGCTGGCAATCAACGGTTATTTTCCGCACGGCGCGATCGACGGGATCGGATGGAATGGATCGAAATTCGCCGTGTAGCGTGAACGATTGGCAGCAGATTCGATCCCTGTGATCGAATCTGCTGTCGAAACGGCGGCAAATCGGGCCAGTGTATGGCCAGCTTTAGACTGATGTATCTGATCTTAATGTTTTATTTCTTAGCTGTGCTACACATACAGATCATAATATCATTTTTTTTTCGCTTCAGTGTCTCTTTAAAGGACAACGAAGTGACATGATGAGACTAACGTGTATGTACCTACAAAGAAAACACATAAGCACATAAATAACTAGACTGTGTTCATTTTTTTTCGTTCTCTATCTAAAAGAGTTAAAGGACCACTGTCATGAAAATCATACAGTTTAAAATATATGTAAACCTATACAATGAAGAAGTATGTTTCTTCCAGAGTAAAATAAGCCATACATTACTTTTCTCCTATGTTGCTGTCACCTACAGTCGGTAGTAGAAATCTGATAGATCCGACAGGTTTTGGACTAGCCCATCTCCTCATGGGGGGGTCCTTATTTTCAAAATGCACTTAGTGAATGGCAGTTGCTCTGTCCAACTGCCAAAAAAGTGTGCAGCGAGCAGAGAAGCTGGCCAGCATCTTTGTATAAGTCTTTTTCAGGGAATGTCTTTATAAAGAATAACATTCATGCTGAGAATCCCCTGTGGAGAGATGGACTAGTCTAAAATCTGTTGGTAATATCAGATGTCTACTACTTACTGTAAATGCTAGCAACATAGGAGATAAGTTATGGCTCATTGTATTCAGGAAGAAACATACTTCTTATTTGTATGTGTTTTAAATTTTAAGATTTTCGCGATAGTTCCTCTTTAAACATCAGTTATGCAACTGACCGTTTCTGTCTGGGTTGGACTGGGTCAAGCTATAGCATAACCGTCACTGATAAGTAATTACAGCCATAAAACACTTTCCTGTCAGAAAATGGCTTCTGAGAGCAGGAAAGAGATAAAAAGGTTCAATAATTCGTAGATTTGAGCTCTGGCATACTTCAATGAAGGTGTCATTGAGCAGAGACAATGAAACAGTAAAAACTAGATTTAAATATAAAAATAAAACTGTGGGATATCTGAAATAGTCATTTTTAGGAGGAGGACACATACGATTGTTTTTCAGATTATTTTCACCTTGCATGTCCTTTAACCTCTTCTACAATTCTTAATGGAATTCATTCCCTTTGTTCTAACTTTACTTTATGGTAACTTTACTAACTACAACGTTGATGAATAAATATAATTTTTTTTACAATATTCATTTATAAATTATTTCGCCCTTTTTTTTTTGGCCCATGATTTGTATTTTCTCACCCTGATTTACATTCTTCAATCTACCGCAGATGGCGCCGGTACTGGGAGCGGGATACAATGTGGGAGGCCGCTTCTTTCCCTCTGTGAAATGCGCAGGAAGTTGGGTGAGTGTCCAGCCCAGAATCTCACTGACTTTTTTACACAGATCACTGTCATTCCAAGCAGTCACAGGTACGGACAATTACCCTTACAAGGACCTGACCGGTGCTTTTATAAAATATATACAATCAAAACTTCCACTTAAAGAGTACCTGAAGGGCAAAAAGTGTCGCAAATGGATACGTACCTTAGTAGAGGTGTTGCCTCTGGATAATCCAGTCTTCCCCGCCCCTCTTGCCTCCACCGATCCAACACAGGGGCACATCCTTCGTACTTCTTAGACACGCCCTTCCTGTCTGTGGACAAGCCCAGCCACATGCGCCGTAGCACGGAACCGATTGGGCTTTGCTTTCTCTGCTGGGGCAGAGTGACACGGTGCCAAGTGACTGAGCTTGTTCGTTGCCTGGAGTGCGGCCCTGAACTTCCAGAGGGTCCTAGCGCTGGATCGGTGGTCTCGAGAAGGACGTGGAGGATCCAGAGGTCTCCCTCTACCGAGGTGAGGATCCAACATTTTTGTTTTTTAATTGCAGGTTGACTTTAAGGGAGGTTAGTAAATAATGTGGGCCGTTGAGGGGGCACCGAACATTACTTACCTTGGGGGCTTCTGTTGCCTAGTTCCCCTTTCTCCTGTCTATACACTACGCTATCTTCTCCACCCAGGCCTGGCAGTAGTGTGCATCAACCGCCGCCGCAATGCATGCTGGGAGATGTAGTCCTTCAATGCGAGTACATCTCTCATCCGGAAGACCACGTTGAAGGACTACATCTCCCAGCATGCATTGAAACTGCTACTCCGGCTCTGGATAGAGAAGGTGGCGGTGCAAATACAGGCGAAGGAGCCCTCCGGAGATGAGCAATACCTGAAACGCCCTCCCACCCCCAAACGGCCAACGCTATGTACTAACATCGCTCTGTTTGTTGTATATATTTTATAAAACCCACTTGTCATTGTGATGATAAACAGAACAAAAACAAATCACATTGTACAATGATAAATGGCTTCCGCCAACCACTAACTGTACATTAAAGAGAACATTTTGAGCATGGTCAATCTTTTTGTTTTTTTTTGTTTTGGTTTTTTTTAAAGCCATATTTCACATACTGTTTTAGGGTGTGTAAGCTTATGAAAGCAACTATATACAGTTGTGTAGGGATCATCATAACAGCCATCGTGGATGCCTATATGGCCTGTAGTCAAGGGGGGGCCCTGTGCTATGGGGCCTATAGCCAAGGGGGGCCCGGTGTCAGTGGCTGTCAGGAATGAGGGTGCCAGTGACTGGCAGTTATAAGGGAGTCTGGGCCCCCTGAGGTGGAATGTATTTGACTACCTATACTGTGGGCTATTTGTACTGGTGGGGCGAGCTCTGTAATAAGAGCGGAGGAGATTTGGGCACAGCCGGCGCCCACCATAGGCCGTAATAGGAATTACCGCTATAGTGACGCACAGGGAGTAACTTCGGCGCCGTCAGAAGACGTAGCTGAAATTACTTTTAAAACACTGTAATGTGTCCGCCAGCAATAGCTGGAAGCCGAATGACATCATTCCCCTCCATCCACGTGGGCCTGGAGGGGGAATAGTAATTACCGCTGCTGGGACTTCTACAGCAGCAGGATAAGCCATATATCGGCTGTATCCTGCACCCAAGTCTCCCGGCGGTGAGTTTTCTCGTACGCTGGTGGGGAGGATACTTCTGGCAGTCTGCTCTGACTCCTATACTAAGGGCTACTTTGGTGACCCATACTGGTTGGCTACCTATACGTTTGGGGAGGTGCTACCGTATACTGGAGGGTACCTAATAATGTGGGTGCCCTTGACTATGTACAGGGGTCACTTCTGGCTATCTATACTGTGGGATGCTCCCCTGAGGGAGTTCCTCTACTTGGGACCCTTCTGGCTACCTATACTGGGGAGCTACTTTGGGCATTCTTTACTGGGGGCCACGCTGGGGACCTATCTTGGGGGGGAGGGGGGTCAGAGGGCTTCCTATTGGTACCCTGTACTGGTGGCTACCTTATAATGGCGGGTTCCCCTGGCTATGCTGAAGTCACTTCCGGCAATCTGTAACCTAATACTGGGGACCCCTCTGACTACCTAATACTGGTAGCCCCTCTTGCTACCAGTACTGGAGGACTACCTAATACACTCAATACTGGGAGCACCTTTTTGCTACAATATGGGTGGGCACCTCTGACACCTGTGTGTGGAGCAAAGGTGCCGTAATATTGTCTTTGGAGAGGGGGTGGTAACATTTAGCAATGGGGGCCCCATAATTTCTGGTTGCACCTCTGACTGTGAAGAAGCAATGCCTCAGACGTCAGCGAGCTGTTACCCTGTATACCAGTCCTCTATATCTATAAACAATACCCAATGCCATTCTTCGGTCCAGTTGTAATGACTGCGACACCAAGCCAGACGTGCAGTCCTGTGTTGGACGTACCGGCACCCCAGTGGCTCTGTGTCCGCCGCTGTACTGCATGCAGCCTGTTGGGTATGGTTTGGTAGCACATGGGTGCAACCATTGATGGCGTCATGTTGTTTCGTTAGTCACTTGCCATTCGTTGCATACGGGTCTCAATGCGCCAATCGGCAGATCTGTCCGGTCTGTGCGCTCTGTCGCATGCCTGTTTGATCCACTCTATTTATAGCGTCTTTGATTTTCCTCCCTCCATTGTATCAATCTCTGGACGGTTCTCACGTCGTGCCCAACGCGTGTTGTTAGATATTCATTTCACACAGCACCAGGATACGGTCTCTTTCCCCAGCCAATAACTGCTGGTATACAGGTTAACAAGTGGTATACAGGTTAACAAGTGGTATACAGCTCGCTGACATCTTTGAGGCATCCCTTCTTCATTTTTTCCACCGTTCAGCAGCTGACGGCGTTTATGAGACAAGCGGGTCTTCACCACCCGGACCTGGATGTCACATGACCCGATGCATACGAAAACGTAATATCATTTACCCTTGAATTTAAGTCGACCTCATGCATAAGTTGACTCCAATATTTTACCCTCTTAAGATGGAATATTTTATTGACTCAAGTATAAGTCTACCCAGAAAAATGAATGGCTACACTTGTGGACCAAGAGGAATTAGTAGCTGCACTTGGCAGCCAGGAGGGGTTAATGACTCTACCGCATACAGTATTGCAGCCATTAACCCCTCCTGTTTCTTAAGTGCAGCCAAGGACTCCTCCAGGCCCCCAAGTGCTGCACTCCCCTTCCTGCAGCCCAGTATTTCCCTCCTGCCCCCTTTTCTTTTAATTGTTGTGGCCAGGACTTTCACACCTGTGTTTTCTGGGCATTTCCTTTCCTCAAAGTGTCACTTACCACTGGGTACATTGCTGCAAATGGGAATGTCACTATTAGTACACACATTACTCAGTGTGCCCATTGTTGCCTGTGACTCGTGTATAAGCCGACACCTATACTTTTATTTAGTGAGCCAGACTTACAATTCTAGACTTTTAGTCGAGTATATAAGGTAATTTGCATATCTCACGCACACTTGCATGCCCTGGCAGAATTTGTGAAGTATTGGCCTTTTTTTTTTTTTCTTTCTTTCTTTGAATGACCATGCCCAAAATGTTCTTTCCTTCATGATTAGTGGTTGGATGAAGCCATTTAGTTTTTGTTTAGCTTTTTTAAATATCACAATGAGTGTAGGCATCCAAATGGCCTTGATTAAAGATATACATACACGTGAAATTTTGTCCTGATAATATACACATATATACACACAACTTGACACAAACACAGTATAATTTGATATTAACGAGTACCTGAGGTGAAATGAAAGGGAAAATTCATACATACCTGAGGCTTCCTCCAGCCCCCTTTGGCCTGTTCACCCCCTCGCCTCCTGGATCCTCTGCAATCCTCCAGGTAACTCCGGCCAGTCGGCAGTACTGTAAAGAACACTTCCGGGCATGGGAGCGGGACAGGCTGGGCGCACTCAGCTGTGTATGCGCAGTAAGCCCCGACTCGTGAAATTCCCGGGAACCATAACAGAGTATCCAGGAGGCGGAGGAAGGCAGCAAGGGAGCGATCAGGACAAAGGGGGCTGGAGGAAGGCCCAGGTATGAAGGAATTTTTACTTTTATTTAATCTCAGGTTTGCTTTAAGAGTAACTGTCCACACCTGTGACTTGCTTGCTGGTGACTAGAGTAGTTTGTGTATAACCAGTCAGGGAGGTTCTGGGCTCTTGACAGTCATCTGCACGTTTCAGCCATGGGGAAAGCAAAAGACCTGTCAGAGGACCTAAGAGAACGTTGTTCTTTGTAAAGCAGAAAATAAGCATTGAGAATGCCAATCGGCAGTGTTCAGACTTTATCCAGCAGTGGGGTTCTGTTTACACCAAGCCATGATGAGGTAGACCAACAACAATTTCAGCCAGAACTGCCCGGAGAATTGTTCAGAATGCAAAGAAAAAAACCCACAAATAACTTCAGCTGATGTTCTACAGAAACTGGAATGTTCCAAGATGCACACTAAAGAGAAATGGACTGCATGGCGGAGTTGCCATTACTGTGCCTGTGTGACAAAATAGCCTGCTTAAAATGTTCAAAACAGCATCTAGACAAACATCAAAACTTCTGGAGAAAAGTCATTTGGAGTGATGGCACCAAGATTGAACTTTATGGTCACAGCCAGAGACTCCGTTTGGAGAGCAGTCAAGAAGGCCTATGATGAGTACACCATCCCAACTGTGAAGCATGGCAGTGGATTACTGATGTTTTTGAAGATGAGTTTCAAAAGCACAGGGAATTTGGTCAGTTGAAGGCAAGATGCATGGTAGCATGTTGTCAGAAAATACTGGAAGACAATTTTCACTCATCAACCTGGAAGCAGCACGTTGAGCCCACTTGGATTTTCCAGCAAAACAATTATCCCAACTACAAGGCCAAATTGATCCATCATTGGCTACGGCAGAAAAAAAAAACAACAGTTTCTTGAGTGGTCCTCTGTCTCCTGACCTCAATATCCTGGCGCCAGTTTGGGGAGATCTCAAATGTGCAGTAATTGCAAGACGGCCAAAGAATTTACAGGAACTGGAGGCTTTCTCTAATCGCTTCACACCTAGACTTGTTTTCTCCTTATTGACTAGAGCAGTTTTTGATGTTTCAGCTACGTCCCTATTTAGCAATAGCTGACACCTTGGTGATATGTTCCTTTCTTCAGGACAAACTAGACTCTCATTGGCTGCTAATTTTCCCCACAAACTTTTATTTCCTGTACATTTTAAAGAGAAAAGAAAAAAAGTTTACCCATTATTGTTTTAAAATAAAAAATGCCACTTAAAATAACACTATTTTCGTTTACTTATGTACAGTAACATATTGTTGCTGCTATAATGTAGAGTGCCTAGATTCTGTTTTGAAATAAAGTTACTGGTATATTTTTCTGCATTGTGTACTTTTTCTTTTAAAATATGTCTGAAGTGATTTCCCGGGATGAGCAGATACGTCAGATGATTTCTTGGTGGTATTACACCCCTGTATTTCCCTGAAAACACATCCTAATGCTGGGGATGTGGATAGGAAAATTGGGGTATGTAAGAAGTGGATAAATCGGGTGCCACCATTCACTAGAAGTGGATAAATCGGGTGCCACCATTCACTCTAATATTAAATATCGGCTATTGGACGCAAAACTGGACAATTTGGACGTCTGGCGCCGCACCCTTTAACCCAAAATTTTGTTTTCAGAATTAGTGGTTTGAAAAAAATGTTATAAAATGTGTTCTCACAATGATCATTTTTGTAAATTATAGTTTTAACTTTTCAACATTTTGATTCTCCACTTTTTAATTTTTACGTTACTTTTGAGAATTATGATTTCATTATCATTTTGAAATGTAATTCTACTTTCATGTAGTCTTATGTTTAGGCACCACCAGGGGGGGGGGGGGGGGGGGGGGGGGGGTGTTAGGGTTGGGCACCTCCAGGGTGATCTTAGGTTTAGGCACCACGGGGGGGTAGGCACCACCAGGAGAGTGGTTAGGGTTGGGCACCTCCAAGGGTGGTCTTATGCTGGGCATACACGGCGTCGAGGGGAGGATTATCAATCGAGCCTGATGGCTCCATTGGTAATATCCGACGTGTCCGATCACCGCGGGGACCGATTCCGCGCTCTATCCCCGCGGGCTGACAATAGCAGCGAAACGAGCGGGTGAAAAGAAGCGCCGGCAGGGACGAGCGGGAAGCAATTCGGGTGCGGACGCGGGGGGGTCGATCCGGCGGCTAATCAGCCGCCGGATCGACCAGTGTATGCCCAGCATTAGGTTTAGGCACCTCCGGGGAGGTGGGGGTCTTGGGGTTAGGCATCGATAGAGGGAGGGTTCTGTGTGAGAGTAGGGTTAGGTTTAGTAGTAGTAGAATATCGATAATATTTTTTGGCTACATGTAAGACATACACACAATTACACATAAAATATATGGCTTTGGGATACTTAATCATTAAAAATCGCTTTAGAAACCATTGCTAATTTTAAGCCTTATGTCTGTGTAAACCGATACTTTAGTACTCCTTACCCAAAAATGATTTGGGCTTTATCCTGCGCCCTTTTTTCACAGCGCCTCTATTTCTTGCACGTGAAAGGGGTACATTGCTTCATTTCTTTTGGTGGTACTCAGTCCACTCACATCTGGTCAGAAAACACAAGCACGCCATGACGGAAGTACAGCCTCCAGATGACCTCTTGTTCTTTGGTCAGTTTGGTTGTTTAGTCAATGCTGCCCGATCATGAATAGCCACACATTGCCCTCCCCCCCTCCACACACAAACACACACAACCTTGTGGCATTCCCTGGTCGAGTGCTGTAATAACAGCGCAGGAGATTTGGGCTTAGACGGCGCCACCATAGACCATAATAGGAACTTCGGCGCCATCAGAAAACTGAGCTGAAGTTGCTTTTAAAATCTTGTACTTCAGCCGCCAGCAATAGCTGGAAGCCAAATTGCATCTTTCCCCCACTATCCATATGGACCTGGAGGGGGAATAGTAATTAACCCGGGACTTGGAGCAGGGTTAGCCATATAGCGGCTGTATCCTGCGCCCAAGTCTCCAGGCGGCGATTTCATACGTAGGCTTCCCCGGTAGTTTAGCTCCCCATCATAATACAGCTCTCATTGGTAGTCTAGTGATCCCTCCCACCTCCACCTGCTGAGATCTGCAGCACACTGCCCCGCCCTTGCCTCTTGCATCACATGCACGAGTCCCGGCTTGGTGACAGTATCTGGGCTCTATTGCTGTTTGGGTTCACTTCTCCAGGTTTTCAAACCACTCCATTGCGCTAGTTTAGATTTTGTAGCAGGATTTACCTGGGGCCGGCACACACTGAGGGGGAGGAAAGCATGAAGAATTGTAAAATGGCAAACTGCATAATGCTTTGCCAGGGGAGTTTCTCGCGCTTTTATTAACGCAAAAGCTAGAGAAATGTGCGCAACGCGATTGTGTTTAGGGCTGTGATTGTGATTAGAAAAATGCATGCATTGTGAATGAGCCCTTTGTTATTGCTTAAAGAGTAACTGTCAGGCTACAAAAGCTAATTTAAACCTCTATTCTCCTGTGTTAAACAGTTTAGAAGGAAGCCAAAAAGGCAATACTGAAGGTAAAAATCTCTCTTACATTTGATGTGTGCTTATCAGCAAAGCTGTTATTCCCAAGCTCTTAAGAAGACCCAAGCGCATACCATACTGCAAAGCATTCTGGGGCTCTCCCCTCGGCTGCTAATGAGAAGTTACAGGGTCAAGTAACAATAGCATGTAACTCAGTCCAGCGCACAGCACTGATAAATCTCCCTGCAGAGTACACTGCAGGAGTTAGCTATTGTTCCTAGCCACATGGCTCATTAATATTCACTGCACACTAGTGTTATTCAGTACGAGCTTTTCTGTGATCAGGAAGCAGGCAGGACATGACGACACATTTGGCTTCATAGGAGACAGACAAACATGGAACCTGCCATGAGCTGTCAGGAGCATCATTCTCTGCATATACTATATAAAAATTCTGTGAAATCCAAACGTGGACAGTGAAGTGCATATGTAATGTAAGTACAGCCTATATTTAGCTACTGATATATGTGTTTATTTTCTCTGAGACCTTATACCTAACAGCTCCTCTTTAAAGGACATCCAAGGTGAAAATAAACTGAGAAAAACAATTGTATCTGTCCTCCTAAAAATGACTTTTTTTTTTTTTTTTTTTTTTTAGATATCCCAAAGTTTTATTTTATATTTAAAGCTAGTTTTTAAGTTTTGACTGCTTCATTGTCTCTGCTCAGTGACACCTTCACAAGACAATTGTCAGAGCTCAAATCTATGATTTATTGACCTTTTTTTCCTCTTTCCTGCTCTCAGAAGCCTTTACTGACCGGAAACTGTCTTATGGCTGTAATTACTTATCAGCGAAGGTCACACTGTAGTCTGACCCAGTCCCGACCCGGACAGAAACTGTCACTTGTACACCTGATGTTTAAAGGAGAACTGTAGAGAGCAGTGTATGGAGGCTGCCATATTTATTTCCATTTAAAGTGGACCCAAATTAAAAATACAAGATTTCAGAAATAAAATCTATTTTCTAAATTATAATAATAAATAGCAGCCTTTTTTCAGCTGCATGATGACAAATATAAAATATTTTACATTTATTGGAGGAACCCCTCCCTTCCTTTCATATTGCCGGGACAGAATCCGGCAAACTGGTGGAGTAGATGGTGTCCGGTAATGGAGGAATTGCTAATGGCTGCCACCTGTATAACCCTAGCTATGAAAAGAGAAGGCTGAAAAGCATACACTGAAATGCTCATAGGCTTGAAGGAGTGTTTATTTATCTTTGTATGTGTCAGAGTGCTGCAACTAAATATTTTGAATTAAAAAAAGTTTGGTTTGGGTCCGCTTTAAGCAATACCAGTTACCTGGCTATCCTGCTGATCCTCTGCCTCTAGTACTTTCAGCCATAGACCCTGAACAAGCATGCAGAAGATCAGGTGTCTGACAATTTTGACAGATATGACAAGACTAGCTGCATGCTTGTTTCTGGTGTGATTCAGCCACTACTTCAGCCAAATAGCTCAGCATGGCTGCCAGGCAACTGGTATTGCTTAAAAGGAAATACATATGGCAGCCTCTGTATACCTCTCACTACAGTTCTCCTTTAACTCTTTCAGGCAGAGAAAAAAAAAAAAACACAGCATAGTCATTTGTGTGCTAGGCACTGGACATACCCATGTCTATCTCACCATGTCACGTCACCTCAATTGTCCTTGAAAGCAAACCTGAACTGAAAATGAAAAGTCTCAATAAACATACACACGTCATACTTACCTGCCGTATAGACTACTGATCAGTCTTTCTCCTCTCCTGCGTCATTTGTCTACTGTGTGATCGGTGGAATTCTCCATCCTCCATTTTGAAAATGGCTTCTACCCTATAACAGCTTCCTGGTCAGCACACTGTTACACTGTAATATCGCCCACTTGAGCCATAGGGAAACATAGACATTACCTTGCACATTAGTTGTCCTTTCAGTTATAACTGACAGCAACTGATATATTTCAGTTTTGACAAAATCTTGTCAGAAATGGAAGGAATCATTGTTAGAAGAAAATGGTGAACTTCTGATAGGAACTGAATGCAGGTAAGTATGTAATATATTTGCAGGTGCATCGTGTGTGTTATAAATAATTTGACTTTGTTCAGGTTCTCTTTAATTTGTATATTCTGTTTACACTGGGTTGGGTTATAGTCTGTGGTTGCAAGGAGCTTAGTGAGGTTTTTTTTCTCATCATCCTTGTCCAGCACAGCTTATCAGTAATTGATTTCAGTAGATCTGTGTAGCCCACCTATGGAATATAACAAAATGGATTTTTGGTTCTGTAACCTGATTAAATTGAGATTTTTAGTTTTATAATCCCTGTAATGTGTGCAGCTTTGAAGCAATAATACATCACCTAAGGTAAAAGGCATCAGATGCTATCAGTGCTATATAAATATATAATAATAATAATAAGGTAGGACAGTAGACTATGACTATGGTAGGATTAGAGTGTGAGCTCCTCTGAGGACAGTCAGTGACATGACTCTGTAATGTGCTGCAGAAGCTGTCAGTGCTATATAAACACATAAGAATATGGTAGGACATTAGACTATGACTATGGTAGGATTAGATTGTGAGCTACTCTGAGGACAGTCAGTGACATGACTCTGTACTCTGTAAAGTGCTGCAGGAGATGTCAGTGCTATATAAATACATAATGATAATATGGTAGGACATTAGACTATGACTATGGCAGGATTAGAGTGTGAGCTCCTCTGAGGACAGTCAGTGACATGACTATGCACTCTGTAATGTGCTGCAGGAGATGTCAGTGCTATATAATACATAATAATAATATGGGAGGACATTAGACTAGGACTATGGTAGGATTAGACTGTGAGCTCCTCTGAGGACAGTCAGTAACATGACTATGTACTCTGTATTGTGCTGCAGGAGATGTCAGTGCTATATAAATACATAATAATAATATGGTAGGACATTAGACTATGACTATGGTAGGATTAGAGTGTGAGCTCCTCTGAGGACAGTCAGTGACATGACTATGTACTCTGTAATGTGCTGCAGGAGATGTCAGTGCTATATAAATACATAATAATAACATGGTAGGACATTAGACTATGACTATGGTATGATTAGATAGTGAGCTCCTCTGAGGACAGTCAGTGACATGACTATGTACTCTGTAATGTGCTGCAGGAGAGGTCAGTGCTCTGTAAATACATAAGTAAATAGACTTCATGTGTAACGGTGATGATCACACGCTGCATGTCGCCTTATGTTCTAGGACCAGCCGCGCCTCCTGGAGGTCAGACCGAGACTTGGGGCTCATGAATGCCATCGGTCTCCAGCCACGGAATCCCAGCACGTCGGTGACCTCGCAGGGCACGCAGACCCCCACGCCACAGCTGCAGAACGCCGAGACTCAGACTGAACGGGAAGTGCCAGAGACTCGGCCTGGCGGCTCCGGCCTCGGGGGTAAGAGTCCGACCTCATGCTGGCTACAATACAGTGAATGATTCAGCTCATCGCACCTGGTGATCGGATACACCACGGCACAAACACAGGGTTATGCAATAACACCAATCTGTAAAGCTGGGGAAAAAATTACTTATGAGGGAAGCTTCTGCAGCCTATAGAGCCTTCCCCGTCCCCTCTCGGGGTTTAAATTTGCCTCAGAAGGCTTTGAGAATGCACAGAGTTAATCTCACTGCAACAGAAGGAGGTGGTGGGAGGGGTCAGGTGATCCCAGGGAGAGACTGGCTGCTGCATTTTCCTAGCTTCTCCCTTTACTAGCTCATGCGGGTGTTGACAGAATAGGGGGAGTCCAGACCGCTTTTTATCCAGTAAAACTGAACTATCTTCTCAACAAAATGAGCAGTTATAGGACTCCTCCTGCAAGATAGAGAAAGTAGGCGGAGACCTGTGATATGCTCTGTGCTGGGGAAGTAACGCCAACCATCATTTGTGAACAGATCTCTGGGGCACCCGACTGAATTTTCCAGAAGGGAATTTCTTTTCGGAACGACTACATCATATTAATTATAGTCAATGGAGATGTGAAGGATTCTTGTTGTTGCAGGATTATGCAAATTTTGTACGAAAAAGCATCGTCTGACAATGAACCGGTGGAAGCCCGCCAAGGAGGATTTATGTGTTTTGTGGTTTGTTTGTTTTTGTTTTTTCAAAATTCGCATAATACTGCATCAACTCATCATTATTTGCATGTCATTGACCTATCCTCCAGTGGGAGGGCTCTGGAAATACTGGCTCCGAGGACGAGTACAACACCTGCTGTCCATGCGTGCATTCAGTCCCCATGTGCAGGGCAGGAATGCACCGAATAGCTACACCAGAGGGCAACTTTGGAATGACAGGCCGGATGGCAGAATGGGGAGGCTCTTATCCAGAGCCTTCTTTGTAGTTTAAAGGATGACCGAGCTGAACCGAGAGTTTGAAAATGAGTACCCAAAGCTTCTCAGATCAGTACATAGTGTTGTGTTGCAGGGTAAAAAGTTGTGATCATAAATGCCAGACTTACCAGGTGGTTTTTCAGTTGAGATTTAAGCGCCTCCAGGGTTGGAGCTTTCTTGATTGAATGTGGCAAGGTGTTCCAACAGGTAGGGGCAACATGACATAAGGCTCTGGGTCCAAAGGTTTTTAGTTGGGGGTTTTTAGGTTGTTAGAGCCTTTTGATCTGAGGTTGTGGAAGGTGTGACGCGGTTGCAACAAAGCCTAGGTCGTGTAGAGCTTTATCAGGCCACAACACAGTGACTGTGTTGCTGCAGTAAAACCGATCTCCGGAGTAATCTGAAATGAGGGTAAGGTTAAGCATACCAGGGGATGCGAAAGTTTGGGCAACCTTGTTAAACGTCATGATTTTCCTGTATAAATCGTTGGCTGTTACGATAAAAAATGTCAGTTAAATATATCATATAGGAGACACACACAGTGATATTTGAGAAGTGAAATGAAGTTTATTGCATTTACAGAAAGTGCGCAATAATTGTTTAAACATAGTTAGGTAGGTGCATAAATTTGGGCACCACAAAAATGAAATCAAAACAATATTTAGTAGATCCTCCTTTTGCAGAAAATACAGCCTCTAAATGCTTCCTGTAGGTTTCAATGAGAGTCTTGAAGGTATTTTGGACCATTCCTCTTCACAAAACATCTCTAGTTCATTCAGGTTTGATGGCTTCCAAGCATGGACAGCTCTCTAACTCACCCCACAGATTTTCAATTATATTCAGGTCCGGGGATGGAGATGGCCATTCCAGAACTTTGTACTTGTTCCTCTGCATGAATGCCTTAGTGGATTTTGAGCAGTGTTTAGGGTCGTTGTCTTGACGAAAGATCCAGCCCCGGCGCAGCTTCAGCTTTGTCACTGATTCCTGGACATTGGTCTCCAGAATCTGCTGATACTGAGTGGAATCCATGCGTCTCTCAACTTTGACAAGATTCCCAGTCCCTGCACTGGCCACACAGCCCCACAGCATGATGGAACCACCACCATATATTACTGTAGGTAGCAGGTGTTTTTCTTGGAATGCTGTGTTTTTCCTCCATGCACAATGCCCCTTGTTATACCCAAATAACTCAATTTTAGTTTCATCAGTCCACAGCACCTTATTCCAAAACGAAGCTGGCTTGTCCAGATGTGCTTTAGCATACCTCAAGCGGCTTTGTTTGTGCTGTGAGCGGAGAAAAGGCTTCCTCTGCATCACTCTCGCATACAGCATCTCCTTGTGTAAAGTGCGCCGAATGGTTGAACGATGCACAGTGACTCCATCTGCCGCAAGATGATGTTTTAGGTCTTTGGTGCTGGTCTGTGGGTTGACTCTGACTCTTCTCACCATTCGTCGCTTCTGTTTATCCAAGATTTCTATTGGTCTGCCACTTCAAGTGAGTGTTGCACACTTTCTGTAAATCCAATAAACTTCATTTCACTTCTCAAATATCACTGTGTGTGTCTCCTATATGATATATTTAACTGACATTTTTTTATCGTAACAACCAACGATTTATACAGGAAAATCATGATGATTAACAAGGTTGCCCAAACTTTCCCATCCCACTGTACATGCCCTCATCCATCACCTTCACTTTTCAGCTCGGGTATCCTTTAAGGTAAGTATTAAATCTGATGTGAGTTGGTCTGCGGTCATTACCATGCATGTGTTAGAATGTCATTCTTCAGGCACATCTGTGTTGTTTGAAAGACTTTTATATAATGTGAAGTTGCAAAGAGAAACCTTGTTATCTCCGGCCCATTTTGGTGAGAATAGATAGCTGAATGGGCGAATATACACTCACTGAGCACCTTATTAGGAGCTATGTATGAATTGTGGGTGGGGCCTACCTTGGCCCCTGTATGAATTGTGGGTGGGGCCTACCTTGGCCCTGTGTGAATTGTGGGTGGGGCCTACCTTGGCCCCTGTATGAATTGTGGGTGGGGCCTACCTTGGCCCCTGTATGAATTGTGGGTGGGGCCTACCTTGGCCCCTGTATGAATTGTGGGTGGGGCCTACTTTGGCCCCTGTATGAATAATGGGTGGGGCTTCCCTTTGCCCTCCCACCAGCCACATTTCTTCCTGGCATGGATTCCTCAACATGCTGGAAACCTTCCTTTGAGATTCTGCTCTGCGCTGACCGATCCCAATTTCTGCACATTTATCTACTGCACATTCCTGCTAAGAACATTCTGTCAGCAAATCCCAAACCATTGGACTGACCTCGAGGCAGGTTGAGTTCAGAGGGCTCGCCCAGTCCTCTAATCATCCAATCAGGTGGCAGCAATGTAGTGCTTTTCATCAATGCTGATACGAGTCAAGCAAACAGTTGGCGAAGAAGGTGTTGAATATTTGAGCGCAGCAGAGCTATAGTCCTTTGTCTGGCCATTTGCATTGATCGATGTATTCTTTTATGCCAGCAGGTGGCAGCAGCCAGCAGGCAGCACAGTCCAGCAGCAATTCGGCAGGAAGTAGGGCAGAATCTCAGGAGGGGAGTGCAGAGTCTACAGACGTGTCGGGATCAGGTGAGAAGATTATACGGGGCCTTCTGGGAAATCAGTTTTAGCAGCCCCTGCGGGATGAACGCGCAGTCAATTTTAGGAAGACCCAGTGGAGGTGACTGATCTGGTGATCTTATCTATGAAAGTTGAGGAACACACACACACACACACACACACACACACACACACACACACACACACACACACACACACACACACACACACACACACACACACACACACACACACACACACACACTCCTCCCCCGTCGTCTGCTCACTCCTCCCCCCCACCGTCGGTGGCTCCCTCCTCCTCCCCCGCGTCGGTTCACTCCTCCCCCCCCCCCCCGCCATCGGCTCACTTCTCCCCCCCGCCATCGGCTCACTCCCTCCCCTGCCATCGGCTCACTCCCCCCCCCCCCCCCCCCCCCGTCGGCTCACTCTTCCCCCAAGCCCCCCCGCCCCCGCTGTCGGCTCACTCCTCCTCTCCAGCCCCCCCCCCCCCCCCGCCGGCTCACAGATCCCCCCGCCGGCTCACGCCTCCCTCCGGCTCGCGTCCCCTCCCCCCCCCCTCCGCCTCCGGCTTGCGCCTCCCCCCCCCCCCCCCCCCGCTGGGTCGCGCCTCCCCCCCGCCGGCTCGCGCCTCCCCCCCTGTTGCCGGCTCGTGCCCCCCCCCCCCCCCTGCCGGCTCGACCCTCCCCTCCCGCCGCCGGCTCGCGCCTCCCCCCCCCCCTGCCGCCGGCTTGTGCCCCCCCCCCCCCCCTGCCGCCGGCTTGCGCCCCCCCCTGCCGCCGGCTCGCGCCTCCCTGCCGCTGGCTCGCGCCTCCCCCCGCCATCGGCTAACTTCTCCTCCATCTGTCTGCTCACTCCTCCCTATAAAGGTACTAAAACGTAATTGCCTTTATTATTAAAAGTAAAATGTGTGTATACCAATCAAACTAGGAGAGAGAGAGACTGGGAGGGTCCTTGTTTATTCCACCCCCACCCCCCCCAAACAGTGTTTCATGGAGCAGGGTGTAACTGTCTCCCAGGTCTAAGGATACCTCGCACGTGTAGATGAGGCTTTAAACATACAACATGTCGCTGGTTGGCTTGTTTGTAGTGCGGTGATCGATCAGGGAACTCAGGTGGAATTGGCCAGTCATGATTGGATTTGTGCACGCCCCCTTAGCCTGTGTGTGAGCAGGCATAATCCGTTACTGAGGATCTATAAACTAGTGGAGACGTTGGTTTATTTTATTATTTTAGAAAATTATCAATTTTGGGTTTCTCTCAAAACTGTTTATGTAAAATTCTGTTTCATTAAACATGAATGGAAAACAAAAACTGCCTGAATTAGCACTATAAGGAAAGAGGCGCTCCACCCAGAGCTATATAATATCGGCAGGAGACGGGGATAAGCTGCTTACTAGCTCACCAGCCATCCATCTGCTCTGTGCTCTTAGTACAGTCTGCCACCCCATTGCTACTCTTTCTAAGGGTGCGTATACACATCCAATTTATATTGGCCAATCTTACCACCTCCAAATAGCATTAGTTTACCTACACAATCTGTTCATAGTAATCAGAATCTGTTGCCCCTTCTACCAAATGGAGGGGATAAAATTGGCCAATCTAAATTGCAAAGCATCGGGCAGATCAACAGTTAGATAGACCCCTCTCTCTGATCTAATCTGAAGCTATTGCCTCCCCACGCACTGCACAGTGACTTCCTGGAAATTGTCCTGCGCCACTGACACACACACGTACACACACACACGCACACACACGTACACGTTTAAGTGCGTCATCCCCAACCCCCAGGCCCGGTCCTCTCCTATGCCAAGTGAGGCATCTTCTTCAGGGGGCAGAAGTCTGGGGGCAGAAACAGGAAGTGACGAGAGTGTCGGGCCAACCTATACTGGAGGCAACTGTACCTGGCCAACTTTTACTGAGGGCAACTGTACCTGGCTAACCTATATTTTGGGCAACTGTACCTGGCCATCCTATACTGAGGGCAACTGTACTTGGCTAACCTATACTTGGGGCAACTGTACCTGGCCAGCCTATACTTGGGGTAACTGTACCTGGCCAGCCTATACTGGGGGCAACTGTACCTAGCTAGCCTATACTGGGGGCAACTGTACCTGGCTAGCCTATACTTGGGGGCAACTGTACCTGGCCAGCCTATACTGGGGGCAACTGTACCTGGCCAACCTATACTGGGGGCAACTGTACCTGGCTAGCCTATACTGGAGGCAACTGTACCTGGCTAGCCTATACTGGGGGCAACTGTACCTGGCTAGCCTATACTGGGGGCAACTGTACCTGGCTAGCCTATACTGGAGGCAACTGTACCTGGCCAACCTATACTGGGGGCAACTGTACCTGGCTAGTCTATACTAGAGGCAACTGTACCTGGCTAGCCTATACTGGGGGCAACTGTACCTGGCTAGCCTATACTGGGGGCAACGGTACCTGGCTAACCTATACTGGGGGCAACGGTACCTGGCTAACCTATACTGGGGGCAACTGTACCCGGCTAACCTATACTTGGGGCAACTGTACCTGGCCAGCCTATACTGGGGGCAACTGTACCTGGCTAGCCTATACTGGAGGCAACTGTACCTGGCCAGCCTATACTTGGGGCAACTGTACCTGGCCAGCCTATACTTGGGGCAACTGTACCTGGCCAGCCTATACTTGGGGCAACTGTACCTGGCCAGCCTATACTTGGGGCAACTGTACCTGGCCAGCCTATACTTGGGGCAACTGTACCTGGCCAGCCTATACTTGGGGCAACTGTACCTGGCCAGCCTATACTTGGGGCAACTGTACCTGGCCAGCCTATACTTGGGGCAACTGTACCTGGCCAGCCTATACTGGGAGCAACTGTACCTGGCCAACCTATACTGGGGGCAACTGTACCTGGCCAACCTATACTGGGGACAACTGTACCTGGCCAACCTATACTGGAGGCAAGTGTACCTGGCTAACCTACACTGGGGGCAACTGTACCTGGCCAGCCTATACTGGGGGCAACAGTACCTGGCCAGCCTATACTGGGGGCAACTGTACCTGGCCAACCTATACTGGGGACATCTGTACCTGGCTAACCTATACTGGGGGCAACTGTACCTGGCCAACCTATACTGGGGGCAACTGTACCTGGCTACCAATACTGGGGGCAACTATAACTGGCTACCTACCTATACTGAGTTTGTTTTTTGGGGGGGCTCACCGCAACTATAACATGCGGTGCAAATTGTTGGGTGCTGTGCAATTATTTGAATTGGGGGGGGGGGCGCATTCTCACAAGTTTGCCTCAGGCAGCAAGAAGTCTAGAACCGGCCTTGCCAACACCCCTTCAGTGACCGTGCTCAATATAAAGTCTTTCCTCTCCGCCTGGCGTCATCCGGTATTCAGCATCCCTGGGAGCACCGATACCATGTGACTCGGCACACGCTGTGACATCACAACGTGCTAGCATCAAGTGGAACAGGTGCTGCGCAGATGGATGGCCTTCATGGGCACTGGAGGGGGATCTATTGGTCGTTGCAATATCGAACACCGTTACCACCGCACATCCGATTTGAGCCTTTGCGGCCATTTGTCTGATTTTGCTCAAAAATCGATTGAAAGGTCAACAGATTGCCCATGTTGTGGCGCCTGTTCTCATTATCAAATTGAAAGGTCGATTGGCCCGCAATATCGAGTAATGTATCGGCACACTTAGACAGGATGCACTTCAGGAGTGAGCAGTGGCTCAGGAAGGAAGGAGTGGATTGGCAGGCTGTATTAGTAGAGCACAGAGCAGATGAGCGGTCTAATGCTGGGAATAAGAAAAAACAAAGAAGAGAATTGGCTCTTTAGTGCATGAAAATAGAATCAATAACTTTATTAATAAATCGCCTAGAAAAACATATAAACACATTCACAATGTAAACCTCCTTAAAGAGACACTGAAGCGAAAAAAAATATATGATATAGTGAATTGGTTGTGTACTATGAATAATTACTAGAAGATTAGCAACAAAGAAAATATTCTCATATTTTTATTTTCAGGTATATAGTGTTTTTTCTAACATTGCATCATTCTATAATATGTGCAGATTACACAACACTCTGCATTCAAAATGATTCTTTCAGAGCAGTCTGTGAACTAATGATCTCTCCTCTAGCAGAGAAAAAGTAAACAGTTCCATTACAGTTGAGATAATAAAAGTCAGATAACAGCCCTCTCCAAGACTAAAGGTTCGTATACACGTCCGATAAAGATCGTTCGTTACGAACGATTCGTGACGTTTACACGATATTCAAATTAGACTGAAAAGATCGTTCGTAATGAACGATTGTGTACACACGTGAACGATATAAGTATAAAGTACTGAACGATGAACGATAAAAAAATGCGTGCGCAAACGGAAGTGACGTTATGACAGGCAATAAGAACATGCGTTATCGGACGATCTTTGTACACACTGCAACGATTGAACGATTATCTTTCGAAAAAATCCGCCGGGTTGGATCGGTCCGATTGAACGATAACGATCGTTATCGTTCACAAAAACGATCGTTCACACTTTTTGAACGCACGATTATCGTTCCGATTGTCGTTATCGTTCGTTTTTGAACGATCGTTATCGTACGTGTGTACTCAGCTTAAGTTAGTCGGAGAGCTTAATAGCTTTTTTGCATAGAGATAACAACTGGAGTTTCTCAACTCTTCCTGTACTGGAAACAATTAGACTGATGTATCTGATCTTAATGTTTTATTTCTTAGCTGTACTACACATACAAATCATAATATCATCATTTTTTTTCGCTTCAGTGTCTCTTTAAAAAACAAATATAATAAAAATTTCAATATCTTTCATGATATTGCCATATTTAGTGCAGACACAGCACGATATATATATGATCATCCATTGTGCCATTCCTGTAAGGATTTAGGTCTTGTAGAGTGGGACTCTAAAACATCCTTTTGGATATACTGGGGACTGCAGCCGCATTACCATTGGTTGTCAGTGACTTGTAGGTTGCATCTATGGAGCTCTGAGCATGATTTTTATTATATATGTTTTTTAAGGAGGTTTACATTGTGAATGTGTTTATATGTTTATTTAGGTAATTTATCAATAGTTATTTATTCTATTTTCATGCACTAAATAGCCAATTCTCTTTGTTTTTCTTATTCATTTATGTTGGCAGGGTGCATGAAAATATGGATTATTTACACTCATATGGTCAGACTATTTCCTAGTTGGCTGTAACCCTTTAAGAGTTCTCTTCCCTCTCATGTCTGACAGGTGAGGGACAGGAGGACGCCCTGAGCCGGATCCAGCGACTTATGGCGGAAGGAGGGATGACCGCAGTGGTCCAGCGAGAGCAGAGCACCACCATGGCTTCCATGGGCGGCTTCGGAAATAACATCATCGTGAGCCACCGAATTCACCGAAGCTCTCAGACGGCAGCCGACACCGCCTCCCGGGCCTCCACCCAACAGTCACCGCGTCCCTCCACCTCCAGGGAAATCCTGCTGGAGCTGGGAAGGCAGCTGTCTCCACCCCGGCCAAGCCAACCCTCGCTAATAGAGCCAGCGTCGATGACCAGTAACGACGACGGTGACCTTAACCTGCAGCCTTCGAGCAGCGGCAGCTTCCCGGGCGTGGAGAGGTAGAAGCTCCGGGCTGCCAAGCTGGTACTGCTGTAAGGACAGGCCGCCCCCCGCCACTTGCTACAGGTGGGGGCTGTCAAGCTGTGGACTATGGTGCTATAGACATTGAGAGGAATTTTATTTGCCGACCCTCCTCTAGTGTGTGGAGGGGAGATGCGGAGAAGTATGATATCGCAGCTGACCTATATCACACTGCCCCTTCTTTACTCCCTCTCCCTTCCTTCCCTTCTCCTACCCACCCTCTCCTTCTCTCTTTCCACCCCCTTCCCCCTCTTCTCCACCTTCTTTGTATAGCGGAGACCTCTCCCTCTCCTTACCCCTCCCGACACCCTTTCAAGAAAGGGTTTCAGGCTCATACTTTCCTCCGCTCCCTGGAAGGTGCCCCGAAGAAGAGCCCCCCCCCCCCCCCCCCATCCACCCCTGAATTTTATTTCCAAAGGTATATTGGTCACGATGGGGGAACTAGCACTATTCCTTTACCCCTGTCGATTTGCAAGGAGCTGCTATGAGACTGTTACTGCCCTTCTTGCTTTGACTGAAGTCCAAGGAGGGGATGCATGCACTACAAGGAAGGGCGGGGCCTGTAAGTTGCCTCCCTCCTCCACACCAGGTTTGCGTGTCCGGGAGCTCTGACGCAGCGATGCCTACAACGCTGCCGATCCTTAAACAAGGCGATCATCTGACAGTCGGACTACCACACACACACACACACACACACACACACACCGGCATTGATGCCCAACGGAAGCGGCATCATGTTTCTGTTAGACCGTAAGGTCACTCTCCCGCCGTGGTCACAAGCCCCGCCATTGGCCTCATTCTCTGTGCCGATCGGCTGGGTTGCCAAACCGCTGCAGAAATATGCTGAGGATGATTTTCAGACTTGCGTGAGTTTTTGTTCCTCCCCTTTTTTTTCTTTCCCCAAGTTTTTGGTTCCCGCGAGTGCGGCCTGCGTGAACATGCCAGGCTAAAACCGGCTCCGGTCTGTTCTCTCCCCTATCGCTCCCCCTTTTATCCCTTGTGTAACTGTCACGCCTCTAGCCCCGCCTCCATTTCCCTTAACCCAATCCTTGCCAAAGGCCAGTAGCTCGACTCCTGTGCTGCCCAATTCCCCAGCAGAGCAATCCACATCTTACAGGGAACCTGCGGGGGTAGCAGCTGCGTCGGTAAACCCAATTGCTCTACTTTACGCCTGACCGCCGGGCGACGCATACCCGGACGCGGCCACCCCGATGAACGCACACTTGACCCGGCGCGGTGTCTGAGCCACAGGTAGACGCTGACAGTATTAACCATGAATGTTACAGAAGGGGGCCCCGGTTACTTATTAAAGCTCTTGCACGTTGAACAACGCAAACGGACGTTTTGGTATAAAATACGAGAGCTGCTGACGTCAATCCCAGAATTCCAGATGTGCCACTTTTTTGTTTTTGTTGTTTTAAAACCATCTTGCCTGCCGTCACCCACCCACAGAGATAGAGGGGGTGCCGGTGAGCTGCAATATGGCGGCAGGCAGGATTCTCACACAGACGGCCTCGCTGTGGTCCTGCGCCTTTTTTTTGCTTTCTCCCTCACTTCCCCCGCCTACAATAACCGCCCATGCCTGCGTTTAACAATATCGCAGAGCATTCCTCCGGCAATGGCTTTTACCGCTAGCGACGATTACGAAGCCGCCTTGCTTTTGTTAACCCCTGCTGCGCCATTAATCTCAGCGGCAGAACGTTGCGCCAATGTTTTTCTGTAGCAGTGAGTACTGGAACGTTTTACTTTTATCTCGTTATGCCCCGCCCTCTCGCTTCCCCCTCCCCACATCACGGAAACCTGCAGAGCGTCACTCCAGCGCCCCCGCTGTAACAATATACGAATTGCAGAGCATTGCTCCAGTTAATTGTAATGCTTGGTTGGTTTTATCTTCTTTTTGTTTTTTTTCTTGTTCTTTTTAAGGTGCTGTGCAATAGCATCATTCCGATAACCCATTGTGACCTTTTAGGGCATGACTCAATCCATGTAACAATTGTTCAATCTGCAGAGCATTGCGCCAGTAAAAACCCTGTGACACCAACTCTGTGCTCTTTGCTTGTGTTTGATTTTGCGCTGGTTCTGAAAGTTTTGACTTAAAGAGAAACTCCGACCAAGAATTGAACTTTATCCCAATCAGTAGCTGATACCCCCTTTTACATGAGAAATCTAGTCCTTTTCACAAACAGACCATCAGGGGGCGCTGTATGACTGATATTGTGGTGAAATCCCTCCCACAAGAAACTCTGAGTACCGAGGTACTCCTGGCAGTTTCCTGTCTGTGAACGTTGTTGCATTGTGGGAAATAGCTGTTTCCAGCTGTTTCCAACTGCCAAAACAGCAAGCAGCAGCTACATCACCTGCCAACAGTAAAAATATCACTGTGTAATAAATGTCAGAGCGTGAATTAGGGATTTAAAAGATTTTACAATTGGCAAACACTGACTAAGTCATTTATACATAATTATTGTAACAATGAAGCAACTTTTTTTTATTACATTATTTTCACTGGAGTTCCTCTTTAAATGATACCTGAAGTGACGTGTGTCATGATGAGATAGACATGTGTATGTACAGTGCCTAGCACACTAATAACTAGGCTCTGTTCCTTTTTTCTTTCTCTGCCTGAAAGGGTTAAATATCAGGTATATAAGTGGCTGACTCAGTCCTGATTTAGAGAGGAAGTGACTACAGTGTGACCCTCACTGATAAGAAATTCCAACTATAAAACACTTTCCTAGCAGAAAATGGCTTCTGAGAGCAGGAAAGAGAGAAAAGGGGTCAATAGTTCATAGATTTTAGCTCTGGCATACTTCGATGAATGTGTCATTGAGCAAAAACAATAAAACAGTTATAACTTAAATGGTAGATTTAATAAACATAAAACTGTGAAATATCTTAAAAAGTCCTTCTCAGGAGAAGGAGACTAGATACAATTGTTTATTTCATTCGTTTATTTTCACCTCAGGTGTCCTTTAAAGTGATATGAAGCTCAGCATTTCCCCTTTGCTCTAAAAGATTATGTACAGCATAAAATCTACTACCACAAAAAACATTGTAGCAGAACAGCATTCAAACAGTTAAACGCAGCACTTCGTGTGAACCCGAGGTGAGAGTGAATGGAGGCTGCCATATTTATTTCCTTTTAAACAATACTAGTTGCCTGGCAGCTCTGCTGGTCTATTTGGCTGCAGAAGTGGCTGAAGAACACCAGAAACAGGCATGCAGCTTATCTTATCAAATCTGACAATATTGTCAGAAACCCCCGACCTGATGCATGCTTCTTCAAGGGCTATCGCTAAAAGTATTAGAGGCAGAGGATCAGCAGGGCTGCCAGGCAACTGATATTGGAAATAAATATGGCAGCCTCCATATTATTCTCACCTCGGGTTCCCTTTTAAAGGGAATATCCGAGCAATTCAAAAAAAAAAAATCTACTTCCCCGGGGCTTCCTCCAGCCCCTTGCAGCCGACATGTCCCTCGCTGCAGCTCCGATCTCAGCCGCCTCTAAGTTGTAGAGGCGTGAATAGCTTGTACCTCCCCATAAAGGTGCTCTGGATGGATTTTTTTTTAAAATAACATTCTTGCAGTGAGCTTAGAGGAATGGAACAGAGACCAAGGGGTACAGCCTGTAGCTTCCCCACCTCTTGGATGGTTAAAAAGAACCTGAACTGAAAATTAAGTCAAAATAAACACGTCATACTTACCTCCTGTGTAGTCTACTCATCGATCTTTCTCCTCTCCTGCATCCCATTTGTCCACTGTGATCAATGGAATTTTCCGTCCTCCATTTTGAAAATGGCCATTACCCCCTAACAGCTTCCTGGTCAGCACACTGTTCAACTGTAATATTGCCCACTTGAGCCATAGGGAAACATGGACATTACCTTGCACATTCAGTTGTAACTGACAGCAGCTGATATTTAACTGACAGCAACTGGTATATTTCAGTTCTGACAAAATATTGGCCTCAATTTACGCTGGAGATAATAAGGCAAGAGAAAACTTACCTCCACACATTGAGAGAGTTATCTTATCTCTTCATTCCTTACGTTACCTCCTCTGTAGTTAATTTACCTCCTCTGTAGTTATTTTCACACGCAGTTAATTAACAGCCTGTCTTTAACTCTGGAGTTATTTGAAGAATTGGAGAGTTAACTTAAAGACAGAAGAGTTAACTTTAGGCTTGCCTGAGGTAAAATGTTTCCTGAATACTACATGCCTTATCACCATGGTAACAACTCTAGAAACGTTATTAACCACTTCTGTGCCAGGGGGTGGTTTTGCTGATCGGTGCTGCGTGGGCTCTCCAGCCCGCAGCACCAATCAGCTAGCAGCCAGGGTGATCAGACTCCCCCCCCCCCCCCCCACCCTTTTGTCCTGCTGGGGGGGGGGTCTGATCGCCGCCGGCTGCTTGCGCGGGGGAGACTCTTCAAAGCCCCCCTCCGCAGCGCTTCCTGGCCTCCTTCCCCTTCCCTCCCTCTTCCTCCCCCTGTGAGCGGCGCAGGACGGATTTCCGTCCTGCGTCTGATGGGATAGGCTTTAGCCTATCAGATGCCGGCGATCCCCGGCCAATCAGAGGCCGGGGATCACCGATCTCCTCTACGGCGCTGCTGCGCAGCAGCGCCGTATACATGTAAACACCGGGGAAGATCTTCCCCGTGTGTTTACATTTACCCTGCGAGCCGCCGATCGGCTCGCAGGGTGTTCACGGAGACACCCTCCGGGAACTGACATGGAACGGCCGCTCGTATGGAATAAACTTCAGGATTCAGGAGCGTACTTAAGCGTACGCAGAATCCTGAAGTGGTTAAAGACAGGAGATATGCTTAATGAATTGAGGCCATTGTCTGGACTGGAAGGGATCACTAAGAAAAAATGGTGAGCTTCTGAGAGGAACTGACTGAGGTTAGTGTATAATATTCATTTGCAGCTACGTTATGTGTTTATTTAAAATCATTTTACTCACTTCAGGTTCCCTTTAAGTGTGATTTCACTTCTGTTGTGATCAACACTGGAACTGTAACAGGAGTTTTAGCTAAAGTCACTGCAGCAAGCTTGCCATGGCAGGTGGGACAGCCAATCACAGTGACAGGAAATGACTTGGCAGTGGCCAGGTGCATTGTGGGTATTACATTTCAGATAAGCAGAAAAAAACTAGAAGTCGGCTTAGTTTTATGGTATGAAAATCTTTGCAGCTTGGAGTTGGGCTGGCAGCAGCTGATTATTTTGATGCTACATAAAATTTGCATCAACACCAAAAGAGTGGCTTCTTATTGCCCAGCTGTAGAAGGTGTTCTCCATCCTCCCATGACTTATTCTCTCACAGAGGAACTTCTGCTGTGAAGGAGGAAGGCGTGTGGTGACCAGAGGTCGTGACGTAGGGGTAATCCCTCTCGCCGTGGCCCAAGTGCTCCAGCAGTCTGGTTCAGTTTTGCCTAAGGCATTTCATGTTTGCCCACTTATCCTAAAGCCTGGTATACACATACAATGTTGATTGGCCAATTTTACCTCTTTCAAGTAATGTGATTGCTTACCTACACAATCGGTTTACTGTATTCACAATCCGCTGGCCCTCATCTGCCCGGGACCTTTTTCTCCCACCATGGGTCCTCTGTTTGAATCCCAGCCAGGGTACTATCAGCAAGAGTTAGTATGTTCTCCCCGTGTCTGCATGGGTTTCCCTCGGGCACACTGGTTTCCTCCAACATACAAAAAACATGCAGGTAAGTTAATTGGCTTCCCCTAAATTGGCCCTAGACTACGATACATACACTACACGATACATACATAGACATATGACTATGGTAGAGATTAGATTGTGAGCTCCTCTGAGGGACAGTTAGAGTGAACCTTAACTTAAAGAGAAACTCCGACCAAGAATTGACCTTCATCCCAATCAGTAGCTGATACCCCCTTTTACATGAGAAATCTATTCCTTTTCACAAACAGACCATCAGGGGGCGCTGTATGACTGATATTGTGGTGAAACCCCTCCCACAGGAAACTCTGAGGACCGTGATACTCCTGACAGTTTCCTGTCTGTGAACATTGTTGCATTGTGGGAAATAGCGGTTTACAGCTGCCAAAAAAGCATGCAGCAGCTACATCACCTGCCAGCAGTAAAAATGTCACCATGTGATAAATGTCAGAATGTAAATCAGGGAGAGGAAAGATTTTACAATGGACAAACACTGGCTAAATAATTTATACATAATTATTGTAAAAATGAAGCACTTTTTTATTACATTATTTTCACTGGAGTTCCTCTTTAGAAAAAAAGAGTTTAACTTACCTGGGGCTTCTACCAGCCCCCCTGCTGCCGCCCTGTACCTGCGTCCGAACAAACCGGTCCTCCGGTTCCGTGCAGCGACCCTCTGTCACCTGTATGCACGGCTCTGGTCCATGTGCCTCCAAATTGCACCGTGGACGGGAGCGCTCTACGAAAAAATCTCGACTGCGCATATGTGCAGAACAAGGACGTGTGCGGCTGTGCAGACGGAAGAGGGTCCCTGTGGAGGACTGGAGGGATATTTGGTGACAGCGAGGGCACATTATGCATGTGGGGGGGGGGGGGGCTGGTAGAAGCCCCAGGTAAGTGAAACTTGTTTTCTTTTTTCTAAGTTAAGGTTCCATTTAAAGTGGACCCAAACTTAAAATACAAGATTTCAGAAATAAAATCTATTTTCTAAATTATAATAATAAATAGCAGCCTTTTTTCAGCTGCATGATGACAAATATAAAATATTTTACATTTAATGCAGGAACCCCTCCCTTCCTTTCATATTGCCAGGACAGAATCCGGCAGATTGGTGGAGTAGGAGGTGTCCGGCAATGGAGGAATTGCTAATGGCTGCCCCCTGTATAGCCCTAGTTATGAAAAGAGAAGGGTGAAAAGCATGCACTGAAATGCTCATAGGCTTGAAGGAGTGTTTATTTATCTTTGTATGTGTCAGAGTGCTGCAACTAAATATTTTGAATTAAAAAAGTTTGGTTTGGGTCCGCTTTAAGTGACTTGACTATGTACTCTATACAGTGCTGCAGAAGATATCAGTGCTATATAAATACATACTATTTAATATAGTAGGACATTAGACTATGACAGGATTAGATTGTGAGCTCCTCTGAGGACAGTTAGTGACATGACTATGTACTCTGTAAAGTGCTGCAGAAGATGTCAGTGCTATATAAATGCATATTAATATGGTAGGACATTAGACCATGACTATGGTAGGATTAGATTGTGAGCTCCTCTGAGGACAGTCAGTGACATGGCTATGTACTCTGTAATGTGCTGCAGAAGATGTCAGTGCTATATAAATACATAATAATAATATGGTAGGACATTACACTATGACTATGGTAGGATTAGATTGTGAGCTCCTCTGAAGACAGTCAGTGACATGACTATGTACTCTGTAAAGTGCTGCAGAAGATGTCGGCACTATATACAGTGGCTTGCAAAAGTATTCGGCCCCCTTGAAGTTTTCCACATTTTGTCACATTACTGCCACAAACATGAATCAATTTTATTGGAATCCCACGTAAAAGACCAATACAAAGTGGTATACACGTGAGAAGTGGAATGAAAATCATACATGATTCCAAACATTTTTTACAAATAACTGAAAAGTGGGGTGTGCGTAATTATTCAGCCCCCCTGAGTCAACACTTTGTAGAACCACCTTTTGCTGCAATTACAGCTGCCAGTCTTTTAGGGTATGTCTCTACCAGCTTTGCACATCTAGAGACTGAAATCCTTGCCCATTCTACTTTGCAAAACAGCTCCAGCTCAGTCCGATTAGATGGACAGCGTTTGTGAACAGCAGTTTTCAGATCTTGCCACAGATTCTCGATCGGATTTAGATCTGGACTTTGGCTGGGCCATTCTAACACATGAATATGTTTTGTTTTAAACCATTCCATTGTTGCCCTGGCTTTATGTTTAGGGTCGTTGTCCTGCTGGAAGGTGAACCTCTGCCCCAGTCTCAAGTCTTTTGCAGTCTCCAAGAGGTTTTCTTCCAAGTTTGCCCTGTATTTGGCTCCATCCATCTTCCCATCAACTCTGACCAGCTTCCCTGTCCCTGCTGAAGAGGTGCACCCCCCGAGCATGATGCTGCCACCACCATATTTGTCAGTGGGGATGGTGTGTTCAGAGTGATGTGCAGTGTTGGTTTCTGCCACACATAGCTTTTTGCATTTTGGCCAAACAGTTCCATTTTGGTCTTATCTGACCAGAGCACCTTTTTCCACATGTTTGCTGTGTCCCCCACATGGCTTGTGGCAAACTGTAAACGGGACTTCTTATGCTTTCTGTTAACAATGCCTTTCTTCTTGCCACTCTTCCATAAAGGCCAACTTTGTACAGTGCATGGCTAATAGTTGTCCTATGGACATAGTCTCCCACCTGAGCTGTAGATCTCTGCAGCTCGTCCAGAGTCACCATGGGCCTCTTGACTGCATTTCTGATCAGCGCTCTCCTTGTTCGGCCTGTGAGTTTAGGTGGATGGCCTTGTCTTGGTAGGTTTACAGTTGTGCCATACTCCTTCCATTTCTGAATGATCGCTTGAACAGTGCTCCGTGGGATGTTCAAGGCTTTGGAAATCTTTTTGTAGCCTAAGCCTGCTTTAAATTTCTCAATAACTTTATCCCTGACCTGTCTGGTGTGTTCTTTGGACTTCACGATGTTGCTCCCAATATTCTCTTAGACAACCTCTGAGGCCCTCACAGAGCAGCTGTATTTGTACTGACATTAGATTACACACAGGTGCACTCTATTTAGTCATTAGCACTCATCAGGCAATGTCTATAGGCAACTGACTGCACTCAGATCAAAGGGGGCTGAATAATTACGCACACACCACTTTGCAGTTATTTATTTGTAAAAAAAAAAATGTTTGGAATCATGTATAATTTGCGATCCACTTCTCACGTGTACACCACTTTGTGTTGGTCTTTCATGTGGAATTCCAATAAAATTGATTCATGTTTGTGGCAGTAATATGACAAAATGTGGAAAACTTCAAGGGGGCCGAATACTTTTGCAACCCACTGTAAATACTAAATATGCTTAGAGGGGCTCCAGCAATGTATCGGTGAGGTCAAGGAGGATTGTCTATCCAGAGGCTTCCTACTACCAAGGTAGGTGTCTAACTTTTATTTCAATATTTTGTTTATTTCAATAATTTCTGCAGTTACGCTTAAAGATTTGAATGCCTGATCAATGAGCCATCCAGACCGATGTCGGGGGAAACCCATACACGTGAGATTCTCCACCAAGATGGCCCCAACTGGCCACCTCAAGCAAGAGCAGTCTAGCATGTTTATGAGAGCTGGGTACCCATATATAGCGAATATCGCCCAGCTGGGACCAGGCCTCGATCCCTTGAGTGACCTCTCAGGTGGAGTTCAGTTCAGACCCATCGCTAGCATGCAAGCTAGCGGTGTGTTTTGTTGCTATGAAGGGAGTAGGAGGGTCGAAAGAGCAGCAAATGATGAAGAGGAAAAGGACAATATTCAAAAACAACCCACCTTCCCCCATACCCCCACTGCCAAGACTTTACAGATCTTAAGTTGGCCTGTAGGCTGTGTTGCAGGTGTGACATCACATGATGGGCGGGGAAAGCGTCGAGAACAAAGCTAATGGCCAGCAGCTGGTGTATCGCTGTTCGGGGGTGCTGTGCACATGCCGGATTACCGGGAAAAGCAGTCGTTATCAGCCGCCTCTGCTGACTTTAATCTATCGTGTATATGGGTCCTTTAGGGTCACTAGCCTGCAAGATGCGCACAGGCCCTTGAAGTGATGCGAGCAGGCGTCCAGCTATGATTAAGGACTAACTGGTCCAAAACATGTCAGCTTGAGATTTGATGTTTTAATTTTGGATATGTCCAGACAATTAAGAGGATTTGCGGTGGATTGGTGCAGACCTTCCTGGTGTTCAAAACGTTCCTGAGGCCTTGCTAACCTGGTTCTGCACATTCCCCCATTGGTGGGGTGGAGCCGTTTTCCTTCTTAAAACTTTTTCAGGCGTCCAGATCGCTTAGCTGTGCACGGATTCGGGTGCGTGCTGCAGAAATCTGCAACATGCTGTCCAGATGTGCAATGATGTGCGATCTGGACGGCAAGTCATCGGCCACATAGACAACGTTTCCCCATTCCAGTCGCCTGCGGGGACCTTCGGCAGATTCCAACCAAATCTGGTCCTAGTGGTAATGGCCCTAAAGAAGAATACTCACCTAATGTATGTATCCGGGAACCTCACAGCGACGCCTCCCTATGAACGCGGTTCCCTGATCCATCTTCCGACCTGCGGGAACACGCAACGCCACTGGTGCATACGAGAGTTCAGACGATCGCAGCGCTTTGCGCAGAAATGTCGGAGATCTTAAAGATCTGCTATGATGGTCGTTTATAAAAGAATCGTTAGTCTAATCGCACGCCTGTACCCACATTGCGAGACCGTGGAAATGATCGCTCATCGTTCAAAAAATCGTCGGTTGTCAGAAGAATCGCAGGGTTAGTACGAGCCGTAATTCTACAGACAAGTGGGCCTTATCTGGAAAATTAACAATTGCTTCCCAATCATAAGTGAATCCGGAAGTAGCAACTGTTTCAACTCCTCATCGGATTTCAGCCGAATTGATTTGATAATTCATTAAACGGACGTCTCCAAGTTGTGTTGCGCTGATTGATGCTGTACAAAGCTGTCAATACCCTGCTGCTTCCCCCAGGGCCGGCCTTTGACATGAGCAACCTGAGCGATCGCTAAGGGCGCCGGCTTCCAGGGGGCGCTCCTGCCCTGCCGATGTCGTGAGCTTCCAAGCTGCACAATCTGATATTACAGCGGCTGCCGCCCTGGCTGCATATGCTTTCCTTGTCTACCTGGCTGATGCGGGCTCCGGCTGGGTCCGTCTTGCAACTCGCACTGTGCGTGTCCTGCTGTCTGCACTATTGTCCCGCACTGCCGTTCTTTACTATCTCACAACTACGTACTGGAAATGTAACCATTTGAACATACTGGGAACAAGTGGCGGGGAATACCTTTCACTGCCTATACAGGGGAGAGAGATCTCTCATTGCCTATACTGGAGGGAGATATCCCTAACTACCAGAGCCGGGACAAGGTCCTCCAGCACCCAAGGCTGAGACAGCAAAGTGCGCCCCTCCATCCCTCCCACCCCAGCCGTCACACACTGATTGCTATTACACTATGAGGCCCCTCCATCCCTCCCACCCCAGCCGTCACACACTGATTGCTATTACACTATGAGGCCCCTCCTCCATCCCTCCCACCCCAGCCGTCACACACTGATTGCTATTACACTATGAGGCCCCTCCTCCATCCCTCCCACCCCAGCCGTCACACACTGATTGCTATTACACTAAGAGGCCCCTCCCCCATCCCTCCCACCCCAGCCGTCACACACTGATTGCTATTACACTAAGAGGCTCCTCCCATCCCTCCCACCCCAGCCATCACACACTGATTGCTATTACACTAAGAGGCCCCTCCCCCATCCCTCCCACCCCAGCTGTCACACACTGATTGCTATTAGACTAAGAGGCTCCTCCCATCCCTCCCACCCCAGCCATCACACACTGATTGCTATTACACTAAGAGGCCCCTCCATCCCTCCCACCCCAGCTGTCACACACTGATTGCTATTACACTAAGAGGCTCCTCCTCCATCCCTCCCACCCCAGCCATCACACACTGATTGCTATTACACTAAGAGGCTCCTCCTCCATCCCTCCCACCCCAGCTGTCACACACTGATTGCTATTACACTAAGAGGTGCCACAGGGCCCACAACCTCCCCAACACCTTAATCTCTAGTTATCTGGCTTGTAGTCACTGTCATGTATCCCTTTTTCTTATTTCTTTCTGCTTTATACACAATTAGGAATGATAGCTGAATGAATTGTGCGCCCCCTCCTACACTGCACCCTGAGGCTGGAGCCTCTCCAGCCTCGGCCCGGCCCTGCTAACTACCTACACTGGGGGACAAACCCTTTATTACTTATCCCAAAAAAAGCTTTATTGGCAGGACTACACTGGAGGGAGACCTCTCTCACTAACTTTACTGGGTATAGGGGCATATCTCACTATCTATACTCGGGGGCGGAGGGCACTTCTTACAACCTATACTGGGAAGAAATCTCTGGCTACCCACATGGGGGGCACCTCTGACTACCTGTACTGGGGGACACTTCTCAGTTCTTATACCGGGGGCAGACACCTCTCATCATTATCTATATATAACTAATACCAGGCCTTCCTCTGGGTACATGGTAGGGGTGGGGGGGGGGATTCCTTGCTTATTAATATTATTGGGAAGCACAACTGCTGCCTAAATACACTAAAAGGGAATTTAACAGACTGATAGCCTATATACACCAAGGGTGGGGGGATCTGCCTGGGCAAAATACACTAAAGGTGGGGGGCACCAAAATCTGGGTACGCTCAGGGAGCTGTGCAACCTAAGGCCGGTCCTGGCTCCCCCCTCCCCCGCATGATCAATGGAAAGTTTAAAATCTCGGCACCGTTGTGTGCAGTGATTTCTAGGGCGATTGGGCTCGCGTTTCCAGGCTACTAGAAGCCAATTAGCGATTCACTGTTTTTTTTTTTTTTTTTTTTTTTTTTCAATAAACTTGATTATACTTACCAGGTGTCTGGCTTCTGTCTGTAGCCCCGCCCCCTTAAAGGTAGAGGTCATAGGTGCTTCTCTAGAACCAATTTTATTATTTAGTATTTATATAGCACCAACATCTTCCGCAGCGCTGTACAGAATATATATTGTCTTGTCACTAACTGTCCCTCAGAGGAGCCCACAATCTAATCCCTCCCATAGTCCTATGTCTATATTGTGTAGTCTATGTATCATAGTCTAGGGCCAATTAAGGGGGAAACCAATTAACTTATCTGTATGCTTTTGGGATGTGGGAGGAAACTGAAGTGCCCAGAGGAAACTAGCACAGACATGGGGAGAACATACAAACTCCATGCAGATAGTGCCCTGGCTGGGATAGGAACCGGGGACCCAGCGCTGCAGGGCGATAGCGCTACCACTATGCCACTGTGCTGACCAATCAGTGAAGCACCTGTGACCTTTTTGCTAAGGGGTGGAGCTGCAGGTGGAAGGTGGACATGCTGTAAGTATAAATAACATTTAAATTTACAATCGCTCGCCTCTCAACTTTCTGCAAAATCACCTTGGCTCCCTCCGATTTGTGGAAATTGGAATTGCATGTAAAAAAAGATTAAAAATCAGAATCTGAACCACATGTAGTGTGCAGGGAGCTTAAAGTGATTTTGCAGCGTTACTATACACAACATGAAACGCAAATACGCTCAAACTGCTGCATGTCCTGCGGTTACAATTACCCCTAATCACAGTCCTACTGGTGGGTTCAGCCCCATTTAGATACATTGGCAAAGCAGTTTTGGGAATCGCTGGTGAATCCAAAACTCTGCCAAAAACTGCCCTAGTGGGTCCCGGCCCTGAGAGTTTATAAACCAGTTGCGTTGGCATCCCTAGTGCTCAGGGCCGGCCCTAGACTTTTTGCCGCCTGAGGCTAAATTTGAAAAAAATTGCCCTGCACCAACCCCCCCCCCGCCGAGCTGGAGGGGTAGCGGGCAGGACGGGGGTGTTGGAGCTAGCGGTGGGGAGGGGGGTCCCCCTCGCTCGCCTGGGTCCCCCGATCTGCGCTCCCCTCCAGCTTTAAATGGCGAATAAGCAGCGGACAGTAAGAGGCTCGGGCAGGGGATCACTCGCCTCTTCCTTGTTCCAACGTGCGCTCCACTGACGTCACTCACTGCAATGCCGGCCACGTACAATACAGTACAATACGGCTAGCCCCAATACCCCCGTCCTGCCCGCTACCCCTCCAGCTCGGCGGACGCCCCCCCCCCGCACCCACGGACGGGTGGATGCTGCCCCTAGAAATTTGCCGCCTGAGGCAAAAGTTTCACCCCGCCTCATGAGCGGGCCGGCCCTGCTAGTGCTGAAGTCTTCCACCTCAGTAGTTCTTTTTAGGCTTCCTAGCAAAGTCCTTCATGGCTAATCCCCAGTTCCCCACAAGCATCACTCGGGTGCGCGCCTCACAAGGCCGGGCCGGAGATGTAAACGGCCACCCCAGAAGGATCAGGCGCACTGGCAGCCAAGCCAGAGAAATCCCTACAAGAGTGCTAATCTTGTAAAGACCATGCCAAACACAAGGCAGATCAGTTGTTGTGACAAGGGGTTACAGCAGCAT
Source organism: Hyperolius riggenbachi (assembly GCF_040937935.1). NCBI lineage: Eukaryota > Metazoa > Chordata > Amphibia > Anura > Hyperoliidae > Hyperolius > Hyperolius riggenbachi. The sequence continues at coordinate 252,537,001 of NC_090656.1, forward strand.
GTCTCCTGCGTCCTCATTCTGCCACATCTCTCTGCAGAGACCAATTACTGAGGCTCAACAGGCCAGCGACAACGCGACGTCGTGCGGGCCAGCGATACTGCGAATAACCACATCACAAGGCGGGAACCAGAAGCCAATTAAAACACAACTGGTCGTGTAACAAGTGACAGCTCTGAGGATGCTGCAGCGTCCATGTTCCCGCTGTAACCCCTCCAATGCTGGAGGCTCGGGATAAGCGGCGATGTCGGGGATACACCAACAGACATAATCGTGCCAAACGATCGATCTACGATCAAGTACGCAAGATATTTAACTACGGTATGTGAACAGCAGCAGAATTTCTGAACGATTGTTAAATAGTGGATATAAGCGAAGCGCTGAAGACTTCACGGATAATCATCGTCTAAAGATCGTCGTTCATAGCTCTGTACACACTACTGACTAAACAATTATCTGCTGTGATCTGTCATGTCGGTCATTCAGAACGCCCGAGCACTGTTAATTTTTGCCATCATTTGTGCTTTGCATCCTCAAACTATATCTGAATAATTCGTTTATTTCAAGTGGTTTTTCCTTCCTGTGTGTACATAGCTTCTAGTGGACCTGAACTCTTGCACAGGATAGAAGAAAAACGGAGAAATGCACCCTGTATGTATTTAGAGAGTTTGGCCTGTCTAATTCCCCCTGATCTGTGGCTAATCACAACTGTAATTTGACCCATCAGCTGGCTGCCTCGGCAGAGCCGCGAATTTGTAAACACAGGATATTAACCCTATATCTGCTTCCATGAAAGCAGATTTATTGCAGGATTTGTATCAGCTGTAACAAAGAACTGGTTTTCTTTATAAAGGTTATTATGCTGTTGCTTATCTTTTAGAAGAGAGAGTTCTGAGTTTAGGTCTGCTTTAAAGAGAAACCGTATCCAAGAATTGAACTTCATCCCAATCGGTAGCGGATACCCCCTTTCCCATGAGAAATCTATTCTTTTTCAGAAACAGATCATCAGGGGGCGCTGTATGGCTGATATTGTGGTTAAACCCCTCCCACAAGAAACTCTGAGGTCCATGGTCCTGGCAGTTTTTCTGTCTGTGAACCTCATTGCATTGATGGAAATAACAGCTGTTTTACTGTTGACAGCTGTTTCCAACCAGGGGTGCTCGGATACTACTTTTTAAAATCCGGGTAGGATCCAGATACCCAGATATTTGATCCGGGTCGGATCAAAGTGCCACGTGCAAAGACATGCAAAGTGCCACTGCAAAGTGCACGTGTTTGCACTTTTTTGCACGTGGCACTTTGCACTTTTTTTGCACGTGGCACTTTGCACTTTTTTGCACGTGGCACTTTGCACTTTTTTTGCACGTGGCACTTTGCACGTGTTTGCACTTTGCATGTGGCATTATTTTCGCTGGAGTTCCTCTTTAACTCAGAAAAATGAGAACTTGGTTTAGGAGTGGGAAATGGCTTCAGCACCAAAGGAGATAAAGTAGAAGTCTTATAGCAAGACCTCATTCGTTCCTAGTACCCGCCCCATCTGCCAAGGTGTAGCCAAATCTGAGCAAACGTGAGACCTGCCCTAATATCCTGGTGAGCCTAAGGGAGGGTGCTCACAACAGAGGGGAGCCCATCCGAACAGAGGGAGCTGTAAGTACTAAACCCTATAATGCACACATTGTCATGTGTAGTTTACCAATTACGGGGTGAGGTTAGGTTTCCTTTAAGGCAACCCTGAGCTCAGAACTTCCTCTCTGCTCTAAAAGATAAGCAGCAGCATAATGACCTTTTAAAGAAAAACATTTCTCTGTTGCACCTGATGCAAATCCTAAAACAACACATACAAAGATAAACACTCCTTCAAACCTATGAGCATTTCAGTGCATGCTTTTCACCCTTCTCTTTCCATAACTAGATTATACAGGTGGCAGCCATTAGCAACTCCTCCTTTGCCGGACACCTCCTACTCCACCAGTCTGCCAGATTCTGTCCCGGCAATATGAAAGGAAGGGAGGGGTTCCTCCAATAAATGTACAATATTTTATATTTGTCATCATGCAGCTGAAAAAAGGCTGCTATTTATTATTAGAATTTAAAAAATAGATTTTATTTCATCAGTGAGACTGGGGGCTGTTTGAATGTTTTATACACTCCCAGTACCCTGCTCCATAATACCAGGTGCTGACATCATGCACACGCCATAGCCCGGGCTAACAGGAATGTACTGTGCCCGCCCAGGCTGATGTAAGCGGGAGCCCCCCGCAGTATCGCACAACACGATGTCAGCACATGCTAATAAAACCCGCGAGCGGGATTACAGATCCTACAGCACAGCCTTTTATTAGGAGAACATGTAAGCATCTGTTCATCATTAGCAGGGATGATAACCTATGGTAGAGTCTGACGGCGATGATGATATCTTGTGGGGGTCTGTGCTGCACTGATAATGACTCCCTTCTTTGTACAAAGTCTCAGGCTTGCTATAGAAATTGTTGGCTGCATTCATTACAGATGTGGGATGCCTGTTCTGCGCTGGCAATGCAACGTGCCATTTATAGGATGTCTGCATTGTGTTCTCAGCAATGCCTCCACCAGATTAATTCCCATAAGCTGAGAAAATTGCACAGCGCTGACAATGTACACTTGTCTCCGAACATCCAGCAGTGTCCTACTGTTCATCCGCCTGTTTATAGCGATCTCCGCCTCCTTAACTGGCTTACTAACCAGCCTTAAAGGGAACCCAAACTGAGTAAAATGATTTAACCACTTGAGGACCGCAGTGTTAAACTCCCCTAAAGACCAGGCCATTTTCCAAGAAATAGGCCACTGCAGCTTTAAGGCCTTGCTGCAGGGCCGCACATGTCAGAACACAAGTGATCCCCGCCCCTTTTCTCCCCACCAACAGAGCTTCCTGTTGGTGGGGTCTGATCGCCCCCAAGATTGTTTATTTATTGTAAATATTTGTGATTATTTTTTGTTAAATTTCACTATTTTTGTATACCCCCTGCCAGCCAATCACTGTGATCGGCTTTCATAGGCTTCAGCCTATGACAGCCGATCACCCCTGAGCCTCTGGAGCGGACAACCGTATCACATGGCTGTCCCCAGTACAGTGTTGCCTTAGATCGCAGCGCTGTACAGGGTAATTAGACGGCGAACGCCACTGGGAGACTGAAGGGGGGGCGGAGCTACCAAGTGGAGATGTGCGGTCTGCAAAACAGGCCCGCAGGACTATGCTCCGATCAGCGTTAGGCGGTCCTGGGGCTGCCGCCGTGTCTACGCCCATCGTCGTGACGCGGTCGGCAACAGGTTAAAATAAACACATGATGTACTTGCAAATGAATATTACATGCTTACCTCACCGTCGCTTCCTCTCAGAAGCTCACCATTTTCTTTTTACAACAATTCCTTCCAGTCCTAATAAGATTTTGTCAGAACTGAAATATGTCAGTTACTGTCAGTTATACTGTATATCAGCAGCTGTCAGTTATAACTGAAAGGACAATTGCTGTGAAAGGTAATATCCCTGTGGCTCACGTGGACGATATTACAGTATAACAGTGTGCTGACCTGGAAGCTGTTATGGGGTAATGGCCATTTTCAAAATGGAGGACAGAGAATTCCATTGATCACAGTGAACAAATGGGACACAGGAGAGAAGAAAGAGATTGAGGAGTAGACTATATGGGAGGTAAGTATGACCTGCGTATGGTTATTTTAACTTTTAATTTTGAGTTCAGGTTAGCTTTAAAGGGTAAGCAAACCTATAACACAGCTAAACTGCTTTCTCATCAATAACACATTTATAACCCCTTATTGATCTTGCACTAGAGGAGAGATCTGAGATCCCCCTTCGTATAATTGGCAGGAAAAAAATCGATTCATCTGTAACTAGCTTTAGCGTACCTGCACTGACTGCAGGTATTGAAGAAGTGTTTGTAAACAAAACTAGCACTGAATTATATTGAATTCATTAACCGGCAGACAATTTGAGATCCATTTAAAGGGACTCTAAGCACCTCTCATGGGTATGCTTTTAAGACTCTGCCCAGTACTGCAAAGTACTTAAAGATGCACACCGTTCTGTAGCCTGTGCTTTCTTCTTTCATTTGATGCCTGAATCGCCATTCTACACTAAATAGTTTTCGTTCGATTTCAATTGAAAAATCACAGCTGCCATTTTGGCTATGTTATAACTTCTGGGTCATCCCTGTCTTCTCTGTTAGAGAAGTGCATCACTGAATGAAGCAAGAAGAGGAAGTGACACGCATGGCCATTGCAAGAGGCTTCTCCAGAGGGGTCATAGCACGACTTTGTTGGAAGTCGTCTGGCTTAAAGGCATGCCCATGAGAGGTGCTCGGAGTCCCTTTAACCTATTTATGTATTAATTTATTATAAAATCACATTTATTTGCTGTGGAACTACAGTCTGGCATAAGAATACAATTAAAGTGAACCCGAGGTGAGAGTGATATGGAGGCTGCCATATTTATTTCCTTTTAAACAATACTAGTTGCCTGGCAGCCCTGCTGATCTATTTGGCAGCAGTAGTGAACTGAATTACACCAGAAACAAGCGTGCAGCTAATCTGGGCAGATCTGACAATATTGCCAGAAACCCCTGATCTGCTGCATGCTTGTTCAGGGGCTATAGTTGAAAGTATTAGAGGCAGAGGATCAGCAGGGCAGCCAGGCAACTAGTATTACTTAAAGGATAACTGTAGTGAGAGGTATATGGAGGCTGCCACAATTATTCCTCTTAAGCTATACCAGTTACCTGGCTATCCTGCTGATCCTCTGCCTCTAATACTTTCAGCCATAGTCCCTGAACAAGCATGCAGCAGATCAGGTTTTTTTGACAGATATGACAAGATTAGCTGCATGCTTGTTTCTGGTGTGATTCAGCCACTACTTCAGCAAAATAGATCAGCAGGGCTGCCAGGCAACTGGTATTGCTTAAAAGGAAATAAATATGGCAGCCTCCATATACCTCTCACTACAGTTCTCCTTTAAAAGGAAATAAATATGGCAGCCTCCATGTTATTCTCACCTTGGGTTCCCTTAAAGGCTGGTCTTTTAACTCCTTATTGCTTATATAGGCAATCATCTTTGTGAAAAACACATTTTTGCCCTGGTCACTGCAGTTAGCGTTGAAGCAGCCATCCTGCACCATAATGTGATATCCAGGTCAGTCAGTAGACCTTGCAGTCAAAAAGATACAATTACATTCAGTTTAGCTTGGGGAAATTTGGGCTGTGCTTCTGCTTCAAAAAAGCAAAACCCACCGGGGAGGTATGCAGTTGTCCATAGATTTGTCTCCGCTCCCAGACCAAATTTATTTTTGAGCCCAATCCATGTGCAAAAGAACCCCTCCCGTTCCATGCGCAACCCCGTCTTCCATGTGTAACATCCATGTACAGCACCCCCTTCCCATTCCATGTGCAGCCCCCTCTTCCATGTGTATCATCCATGCACAGCAGCCCCCTCCCATTCCATGTGCAGCCCCCTCTTCCATGTGTGACATCCCTGTACAGCAGCCCTTCCCATTCCATGTGCAGCCCCCTCTTCCATGTGTGACATCCATGTACAGCAGGCCCCTCCCATTCCATGTGCAGCCCCCTCTTCCATGTGTGACATCCATGTACAGCAGGCCCCCTCCCATTCCACATGCAACCCCCTCTTACATGTGTAACATTCATGTACAGCAGCCCCCTCCCATTCCATGTGCAGCCCCCTCTTCCATGTGTATTAATTACTCCATCAGATTCGCACCATCTAAAATCCTTTATTAAGCAATCTTCTTAAAAGTTATAACATGTTAAAAGTCCACATGTGGGTGTGCACCATAGGATGACGCACAGGCGTTTCGGGCCGTCCTTGGTCCTTTCTCAAATCCTGACAGACCCACACTAACACAAGACTGCTAATCTCACTTATATAAAGTCCAAAAGAGGACCACATAGAGGACTGCTGCTTAGCATGTATACATATTCATAAGGTGTAAACCCACCAATCAGAGACCAGGTCCCATATATTGATGGTAAATATCCCTCACAGTGACCATACCATTCACCCATAGTGTATATATAGAAACCTATGTATCCCGGACACTCACCAGTAACATTCCACTTGTATAAAATACTAGGGAAGGTAGTTACTATAAGGCTCATCGTGTCCACATCCTATCAGCACAATACAAACAAAAATGACCAATCTAAATTCAGCCTACAACGTCCGTGCGAGGACTGATCTTACCAATGGCCAATCAGGAGAGTCCATCCGCGCTCTCCGCGTCCCCATTGGAAAAACCTCCGTGTCAAAATTACGCGTAAGGGCCAATAAACTGAGGCCTACGCTAGTCATGCCGGGCACCAATGAAAATAGCGCCGACGGCGTCCGCCAGAACTGCAGTCTTAAGGTAAGGAACACGTGACCACGTCACGCGTTCCTGTCCACCAATGCGCGGAATCCCGACAACGTCCGCACAGAGCATCTCCACAGCGTAGCAAGTCATCTGAGTGATGCGCTCCCCGGCCAATCGAAGACCCGCCGACAGCGTCCACTCCACCACAGGGGGTGCGGCAGATACGGCGCATCATAGATGCGCAGTGCCCACAGAGGTTTACATATGTAAATTAGCCATAAGGACACGGCAAAGTCCGAATAGGCAATCTAAAGCGGCCATAGTCATGGATGACAGAGGGTACAGGACCGGGTGGGCGGCACCAATGAAAATTGACAAAAGTATCACAGATCTAGTTTTTAAATATAATATTATCTCACCCTACCGGTCCCGGATCCTCTCCACCTCTTGATCACATTACCTATGGGTAGAAAACATCACAATCACTTATAAGGAAACAATCATTATTCAAATCAATGCAGCTAAGTCATAATCCCTATTAACCCCCTTGGCGGTATGAAAAATACCGCCAGGGGGCAGCGCAGCAGTTTATTTATTTTTTTTTAAATCATGTAGCAAGCCCAGGGCTCGCTACATGATAGCCGCTGCTCAGCGGCATCCCCCCAGCCCCGCCGGTCGCCTCCGGCGATAGGCGATCAGGAAATCCCGTTCAAAGAACGGGATTTCCTGGAGGGCTTCCCCCGTCGCCATGGCGACGGGGAGGGATGACGTCACCGACGTCAGCGACGTCGGGACGTCATTGGGAGACCCGATCCACCCCTTGTCGCTGCCTGGCACTGATTGGCCAGGCAGCGCAGGGGTCTGGGGGGGGGGGCCGCGCGCCGCACCGGATAGCGGCGATCGGGCGCGCGGCGGTGGCGATCGGGGTGCTGGCGCAGCTAGCAAAGTGCTAGCTGCGTCCAGCAAAAAAAAAATTATGAAAATCGGCCCAGCAGGGCCTGAGCGGCACCCTCCGGCGGCTTACCCCGTGTCACACACGGGGTTACCGCTAAGGAGGTTAAGACCCTTTGGTGCAAGGGTATCAAGCTTATTAATCCAATAGTTTTCCCTTAAAGCTACAAGTTTATGTCTGTCCCCCCCTCTTCGTGGGATTGGTACCCCCTCAATTACCTGGACCCTCAATTGTGACAGGGAATGCTGTTTTGTACAAAAATGTTCAGAAACAGATAATTCTCAATTCTTGTTTCTAATATTCGATTTGTGTGAAGCTATGCGGTCTCTCAGGGGTTGGGTTGTCTTCCCCACATATCCCAGTCCGCAGGGACACTTCAGTAAATACACGACAAATCTAGAGTCGCAACTAAACTGACCTTTAATAGAATACTTAGTCCCCCGACTGGGATGGGTAAAGAAATCCCCTTTGACCACATAGCTGCACAGATGACATTTTAAACATGGAAATAGTCCATTCCTTTTGATGCTGGTAAGTTTTTCAGGACCCAAATCATTCTTCACCAATTTATCACGGAGTGATGGTGCCCTTTATATGACAATAATGGGAAATCATGAAATTCCTTTACAGTTGGTAATCCCTGTCTTAATGAAGGCCAATGCTTATTGATGATTTGTCCAACCTTCTCTGATAACACGTTATATGTCATAACACATGGTATTCTCTCTGATATTTCTAACCTTACACCTCCTCGACGGGCCATATTACTGCCTTTAGGTTTAAATCTAAAGCCTTCCTGTAAGCATGTCAATGGATATCCCCTCGCCAAAAATTTATACCTCATTTCCTCCAATCTTATTGCTCTCATCTCAGGGTCCCCTACGATTCTCTCTATTCGCTTGAATTGTCCCATGGGTATGTTGTATTTAGTATGGGGTGGATGGAAACTAGTGAAATGCAGAATAGAATTTCTGTCCGTTTCTTTCAGAAATAAATCTGTCACTAATCTCCCCTCTCTTTTCATAACCCATGTATCCAAAAAATTGATCCTCTGCTGGTCAGCATGGACGGTTAGCTCAATAGTAGGACAGTTCTCATGTAGCGTTGCTACAAAGGCATCAAGGCTCGAACGTGGTCCCCTCCAAATCAAAAATATGTCATCAATATAGCGTTTCCACAGAACCGCATGTCTACAAAAAGACTGATTGGAGTATACAAATGCCTCCTCATACAACCCCATAAAGAGGTTAGCGTAGGAGGGAGCCACGTTCGAGCCCATAGCGGTGCCCCTGCGCTGCACATAGAACGTAGATTCAAAAAGGAAATAATTGTTCCTCAGAATAAATTCAAGCAAACGTAGCAAAAATCGTTTCTGTCTGTTACAAAAATCAGAGCAGAGCATAAGAAAAAATTCCACCGCCTCCAACCCCCCAACATGGGGTATTGCGGTGTATAGGCTACTTACGTCCATGGTGACCAGCAGAGGATCTTCCCCGAGATCTTCCACCTTCGAGATGGTGTTCAAAAAATCCTGTGTATCTTTAAGAAGCAAGATTGTTAACCATTGGTCTTAAAATTCTATCAAGAAAAATGGCTATATTGGAAAAGATGCAATCTGTCCCCGATACAATCGGAAGACCAGGTGGATTCTTATAATCTTTGTGAATTTTGGGGAGAATATACAGAATCGGAATCCTAGGGGAGTCCCTATTGAGGTATTTTTTAAGTTCTCTATCTATTATACCATTAGCCTCTGCTTCTTCTAAAATTTTCCCAATTTGTATCTTAATTGTAGCAGTGGGATCGAATGCAATTTTTTCCTAAACCTCTCCATCACTCAACTGTCTCAAAATTTCATTCTTGTACTGTATAGTATCCATAATGACTACAGCTCCTCCCTTATCTGCTGCTCTTATAGTAATTAATTTATTGGATGACAAGGACAAAATGGCTTTGCGTTCCTGTAAAGAAAGATTATTAGTGATGTTCTTAACCTTTTTACATTCAAATTCTGATCTCAATATTTTCACATCAGTGTTGACTTTTTCTATATATGAACTAATCACCCCATGGGAGGAGGGAGTAAAGGTACTTATATTTCTTAGTCCCCACTCTTTCAACTTAATACAGTCATTGTTGGATTCCTGGCCATAGTGGGGATTATTAAAAAATCCACTACTGAAAAAATGTTTAAGCTTCAGGGTTCTAAAAAACTCTTCCATGTGTAACACCCATGTACAGCAGCCTCCTCCCATTCCACGTGCAACCCCCTCTTACATGTATAACATCCATGTACAGCAGCCCCCCTCCCATTCCACGTGCAACCCCCTCTTCCATGTGTAACATCCATGTACAGCAGCCCTCTCCCATTCCATGTGCAGCCTCCTATTCTATGTGTAACATCCATGAACAGCAGGCCCTCCCATTCCTTGTGCAACCCTCTCTTCCATGTGTATCATCCATGTACAGCAGCCCCCTCCCATTCCATGTGCTGCCCCCTCTTCCATGTGTAACATCCATGTACAGCAGCCCTCTCCCATTCCATGTGCAGCCTCCTATTCTATGTGTAACATCCATGTACAGCAGCCCCCTCCCATTCCTTGTGCAACCCTCTCTTCCATGTGTATCATCCATATACAGCAGCCCCCTCCCATTCCATGTGCCGCCCCCTCTTCCATGTGTAACACCCATGTACAGCAGCCCCCTCCCATTCCACATGCAACCCCCTCTTACATGTATAACATCCATGTACAGCAGCCCTCTCCCATTCCATGTGCAGCCACCTCTTCCATGTGTAACACCCATGAACAGCCGGCCCCCTCCCATTCCATGTGCCGCCCCCTCTTCCATATGTAACATCCATGTACAGCAGCCCCATCCCATTCCATGTGCAGCCCCCTCTTCCATGTGTAACATCCATGTACAGCAGCCCCCTCCCATTCCATGTTCCGCCCCCTCTTCCATGTGTAACACCCATGTACAGCAGTCCTTCCCATTCCACGTGCAACCCCCTCTTACATGTGTATCATCCAAGTACAGCAGCCCCTCCCATTCCATGTGTAGCCCCCTCTTCCATGTGTAACACCCATGTACAAGCAGCCCCCTCCCATTCCACGTGCAACCCCCTCTTACATGTATAACATCCATGTACAGCAGCCCTCTCCCATTCCATGTGCAGCCCCCTCTTCCATGTGTAACACCCATGAACAGCCGGCCCCCTCCCATTCCATGTGCCGCCCCCTCTTCCATGTGTATCATCCATGTACAGCAGGCCCCCTCTTCCATGTGTAACATCCATATACAGCAGCCTCCTCCCATTTCCTGTGCAGCCCCCTCTTCTGTGTGTAACTCCCATGTACAGCAACCTCTTCCCATTCCATGTGCAGCCCCCTCTGTTCCCTACTGCAGCAACTCCCTCTTCCACCTGTTGCTCCCCATTTGCAGCATCTGTCTTCCATTTTCAGATTTCTTTTCAATATTCAGCAACTCCTCTTCCATGTCCAGCCGCCCCCTTAGGCAGCAGCCGCCACCGCCGAAGACTGGACCTTTGTGGGCTTTCCAAAAGCCCAGCCTTGTGTTGAGTTCCACTCCCACCAAAGACTGTTCTATTAAGCTGTAGATGTAGTTGGTAACCATCTTATCTTGCAGAAGCTCCAGCTGAGTGTCCGCCCACCATTTGTGCTCCTGCCCTCCTCCCGGAGGGGGCCATAATAAGGTGCCCCAAGCCTTTCAACACCATCGACCATGATCTGTCTGCTATGTTATGGAGGCTCTTGTGATGCTCTCCAACTGGATTTTGAAACACTTCAGCACTTTGTTCGGCCCGAGGAAGTGAGCAGAGACCCACAAAATGCATTGGCTGTGTTTTTTAAATATCAATTATATTTATATATATGTATTTGTCGTTATTGAGGTAAGCCACCTCCCCTTTTTCTCTGTTTTTAACTCTTTATACGCTCCTGGGGCGCCTCTTTCCCGTTTGTGCTCGTTTCCCTCCTTGTGAGGGCTCAGTCTGGTCAGCATGTGGCTGTCTGGTCACCATGTAGCTGATGCCACATGTCAGGACCTTACTGCTGTGTTTTTAGTGTGCGACCATCACCACCCTCTCTGGGTACCCGAGCTGAGTCGGGTTTGGGCATCTCCACCTGCCTCCAGTGGTTGATTTCTCCCCATGCAACCTCCCCTTTGTGAGTATTAATTTTGCCTAATTTTCATTTTTATATTGTTTGGGACATACTGCATCATTTGGGCTCTTGTTTTCTCTGTGTTTTCTTCTTAGTGTCCGTTGCTTATCTTTCTAAACGACGCAATTCTTGTGTGAAGGCATCTCACCACGCTTTGGACTCCTAATAGCTGCTGATCTTTTGGAGGGAAAACATTTCCACATGGCACCACCTAGAGGTGTGACAAGTCAACGTAGCAATAATATGTGTCTGTCTGACCCCCTCCGTTCCTTGACTGTACCCCACCGTTCGTACAGGTGTGCCCCCCTTCCTGGCACCGCTGTGGGCATGTGTATTTGGGTAGATGTGATCGCACTAGGCTTTCTGAACAGCCCAGCGTGCTGCCAGTTGTCTGAGCTGCCCGAGAAACCCTCTCATTAGCAGCTGTTTTTGAAGAACGCGGTCTCTGTTGAGAGACTTCAGATCTTCTCCAGCAGATGTGGCTGACAGGCGCTCGTTGTCCCCGCGCCGCCGCCGCCGCACCTTCCTCTCCGGCCTTCAATTCATTAGGCTCAGAATTCTTTGCTATGGGGGAAAAGGTTACGGAGATGTGAAGGATTACCAGCGCAAGCCGGCTTCCGCCGCGAAGGCGATGGGGGGGCCGAGGCTGAATAAAGATTTTGCAAAGAAAACCTTAAATTAGCCTTAAAATTGCTTTAACCCTTCCCCTGACTTCCACATATCTCTCTGCTAAACTCCTCTGACGACTCGTGAGGCCCATCGCCACAATGCAATCTGTGTTTCCCATAGCAACCAATCGTTATGCTTAGTGATGTAGCAATAGGGGGTTCAGAGGTTGCACCGCCGCCACAATGTGATCTGTGTTTCCCATAGCAACCAATCGTTATGCTTAGTGGTGTAGCAATAGGGGGTTCAGAGGTTGCACCGCCGCCACAATGTGATCTGTGTTTCCCATAGCAACCAATCGTTACGCTCAGTGGTGTAGCAATAGGGGGTGCAGAGGTTGCACCACCACCCAAATATGATCTGTGTTCGCTGCCTTCTCCCTGTGCCCTGTGTACAGCCAGTACTTTTAATCTCCCGCCGCCATGTGTGTGACAACCAGACCAGGCCATCCAGCCTGCCCACGGCCGCCCGCTGCTCATCTGCAAAGGAATGCAGGGTGGTTGCGGACAGACTGGGTCTGGCTGCCTGCAGCAGAGTATGTGTACTGTCAGGAGGAAGTGGAGGAAAGTGCAGAGGAGGCGGCAGGGCGGCATGAATAGCGTGGTTGAGCGCTTTGATGTTGGGTTTACTCCATTTGCGTTACAAACACCTTACTGCCACTCTGGCACCCTAAACAATGGTAAAATTCTGTCGCCCTAGGCTATGGCCTAGGTGGCCTTGCCAGAAATCCGGCCCTGCACGGAATATGTGGGTGCTTTATACATCAATAATAATAATCTTTAGATTATCGGTGATGTTAGGCGGAACATATAGCATCTGTTCAGACATTAGCATTTTTTATGTATCGGTTGTCTCAGTTGCGGTGACAGAATGCTAAGTCCCAATTTGTACAACTTTTCTGGACACCACATAATGCTACTTATGCCAACAGACATGCTTTAAACTGAAATCAGACATGATGAATTTCCTTTTTGGACTCGATGAACCCATCTTGTACACCTCGAGCTTGGAGCAGAGACAGCCCAGGCAGTCCCGGGGAATCCTTTTAGATCTGCCTGCCCCTTTTAGCCCCTTTGAATCTGTCTACCAGTCCTTAACATTTTTTTTTTCTAATAGCCTCAGTTTAGATGGACTTTCAATAAACACAAGAAACCCATGCTTGGATGCAGTTGAAGAAGGGTTAACCTCAACGGGGCTGTAGGGGAAACCCCTTCCTGTGCCTGCTCTCTTCTCTGCCACCTGGGAGGAGAGACACTTGTCCCGCCTGGCAGTACATCGGCACCAATGGAGGGAGTAGCAGGACGGGGTGACTTCTCCTATTGGCTGGCTCCACTGCCTGTAACATTTTATCACATGCTGAGTGCTGAATAACGACAGCTCTAGACTGGAGATATACACCTCATATCTCACGTGGTTTTATCAAATTCTCAAATCTTTGTAAATTGACATTTCGTGACATGCATTGAGGTATTTGCCGCAGTAGTCGGTCATTTACCTCATTAGTCGGTAATTTCAGCTTGCCATGCAGTAACAGGCTTAGTAAATTGGCATTTGCTAAGATGTTTGGTAAAATCGGCTGTTTTCTCCATTGCCAATAGAGATGGCCAGAATAGTTCGCCGGCGAGCAGTATTCTGCGAACAACGGCTGTTCGCATTTGCGGAGAATAGCGAACCTTTGGCATGTTCGATTCACCCCCTATACATCATCATTGAGGTAAACTTTGACCCCTTACCCCACAGTATGCAGACACATGGCAGCCAATCAGCTAGCACCCCTTCCTGGACCCCCCTATCAAAAAGCAGTTGCAGTGGCCATATTGGATTCATTCTCTGCTGGCTGTTAGTGAGAGCAGGGTCAGACTTGCTGCAGATAGGTAGGGACAGCATTAGCTAGGCCTGTGTTCTTGTTCCTCCCTTGCTGTGAAAGCACCCCAACCAGCCCTATTGAGAGCTAGCACATCAGTCTCCTGTGTTTGTGTGTGACACTCCACAGCCCACTGACACCCAGAGCTGTGTGCACACTACTGCTGTTACCTCATTACACTGCAGGCACAGAACCACTCCAGTGTATTATTATGTCACTGTATTCTGATAGTACTATTGTATCTCTCTGTGTGAGACACTCCACAGCCCACTGACACCCAGAGCTGTGTGCACACTACTGCTGTTACCTCATTACACTGCAGGCACAGAACCACTCCAGTGCATTATTATGTCACTGTATTCTGATAGTACTATTGTATCTCTCTGTGTGAGACACTCCACAGCCCACTGACACCCAGAGCTGTGTGCACACTACTGCTGTTTCCTCAATAAGTTGCAGGCACAGAACCATTCCAGTGTATTATTTGTCACTGTATTCTGATAGTACTATTGTATCTCTCTGTGTGACACCCCACAGCCCACTGACACCCAGAGCTGTGTGCACACTACTGCTGTTACCTCATTACACTGCAGGCACAGAACCCCTCCAGTGCATTATTATGTCACTGTACTCTGATAGTACTATTGTATCTCTCTGTGTGAGACACTCCACAGCCCACTGACACCCAGAGCTGTGTGCACACTACTGCTGTTACCTCATTACACTGCAGGCACAGAACCACTCCAGTGTATTATTATGTCACTGTATTCTGATAGTACTATTGTATCTCTCTGTGTGACACTCCACAGCCCACTGACACCCAGAGCTGTGTGCACACTACTGCTGTTACCTCATTACACTGCAGGCACAGAACCACTCCAGTGTATTATTATGTCACTGTATTCTGATAGTACTATTGTATCTCTCTGTGTGACACTCCACAGCCCACTGACACCCAGAGCTGTGTGCACACTACTGCTGTTACCTCATTACACTGCAGGCACAGAACCACTCCAGTGTATTATTATGTCACTGTATTCTGATAGTACTATTGTATCTCTCTGTGTGTGACACTCCACAGCCCACTGACACCCAGAGCTGTGTGCACACTACTGCTGCTGCCTCATTACACTGCAGGCACAGAACCACTCCAGTGCATTATTATGTCACTGTATTCTGATAGTACTATTGTATCTCTCTGTGTGAGACACTCCACAGCCCACTGACACCCAGAGCTGTGTGCACACTACTGCTGTTACCTCATTACACTGCAGGCACAGAACCACTCCAGTGTATTATTATGTCACTGTATTCTGATAGTACTATTGCATCTCTCTGTGTGACACCCCACAGCCCACTGACACCCAGAGCTGTGTGCACACTACTGCTGTTACCTCATTACACTGCAGGCACAGAACCACTCCAGTGTATTATTATGTCACTGTATTCTGATAGTACTATTGTATCTCTCTGTGTGACACTCCACAGCCCACTGACACCCAGAGCTGTGTGCACACTACTGCTGTTACCTCATTACACTGCAGGCACAGAACCACTCCAGTGTATTATTATGTCACTGTATTCTGATAGTACTATTGTATCTCTCTGTGTGACACTCCACAGCCCACTGACACCCAGAGCTGTGTGCACACTACTGCTGTTACCTCATTACACTGCAGGCACAGAACCACTCCAGTGTATTATTATGTCACTGTATTCTGATAGTACTATTGTATCTCTCTGTGTGTGACACCCCACAGCCCACTGACACCCAGAGCTGTGTGCACACTACTGCTGTTACCTCATTACACTGCAGGCACAGAACCACTCCAGTGTATTATTATGTCACTGTACTCTGATAGTACTATTGTATCTCTCTGTGTGTGACACTCCACAGCCCACTGACACCCAGAGCTGTGTGCACACTACTGCTGTTACCTCATTACACTGCAGGCACAGAACCACTCCAGTGTATTATTATGTCACTGTACTCTGATAGTACTATTGTATCTCTCTGTGTGTGACACTCCACAGCCCACTGACACCCAGAGCTGTGTGCACACTACTGCTGTTACCTCATTACACTGCAGGCACAGAACCACTCCAGTGTATTATTATGTCACTGTATTCTGATAGTACTATTGTATCTCTGTGTGAGACACTCCACAGCCCACTGACACCCAGAGCTGTGTGCACACTACTGCTGTTACCTCATTACACTGCAGGCACAGCACCACTCCAGTGCATTATTATGTCACTGTATTCTGATAGTACTATTGCATCTCTCTGTGTGACACCCCACAGCCCACTGACACCCAGAGCTGTGTGCACACTACTGCTGTTGTCTCATTACACTGCAGGCACAGAACCACTCCAGTGCATTATTATGTCACTGTACTCTGATAGTACTATTGCATCTCTCTGTGTGACACCCCACAGCCCACTGACACCCAGAGCTGTGTGCACACTACTGCTGTTACCTCATTACACTGCAGGCACAGAACCACTCCAGTGTATTATTATATCACTGTATTCTGATAGTACTATTGTATCTCTCTGTGTGACACCCCACAGCCCACTGACACCCAGAGCTGTGTGCACACTACTGCTGTTACCTCATTACACTGCAGGCACAGAACCCCTCCAGTGTATTATTAGGTCACTGTATTCTGATAGTACTATTGCATTTCTCTGTGTGACACTCCACAGCCCACTGACACCCAGAGCTGTGTGCACACTACTGCTGTTACCTCATTACACTGCAGGCACAGAACCACTCCAGTGTATTATTATGTCACTGTATTCTGATAGTACTATTGTATCTCTCTGTGTGACACCCCACAGCCCACTGACACCCAGAGCTGTGTGCACACTACTGCTGTTACCTCATTACACTGCAGGCACAGAACCCCTCCAGTGTATTATTAGGTCACTGTATTCTGATAGTACTATTGCATCTCTCTGTGTGACACTCCACAGCCCACTGACACCCAGAGCTGTGTGCACACTACTGCTGTTACCTCATTACACTGCAGGCACAGAACCCCCCAGTGTATTATTAGGTCACTGTATTCTGATAGTACTATTGTATCTCTCTGTGTGACACCCCACAGCCCACTGACACCCAGAGCTGTGTGCACACTACTGCTGTTACCTCATTACACTGCAGGCACAGAACCACTCCAGTGCATTATTATGTCACTGTATTCTGATAGTACTATTGTATCTCTCTCTGTGTGACACCCCACAGCCCACTGACACCCAGAGCTGTGTGCACACTACTGCTGCTGCCTCATTACACTGCAGGCACAGAACCACTCCAGTGCATTATTATGTCACTGTATTCTGATAGTACTATTGTATCTCTCTCTGTGTGACACCCCACAGCCCACTGACACCCAGAGCTGTGTGCACACTACTGCTGCTGCCTCATTACACTGCAGGCACAGAACCACTCCAGTGTATTATTATGTCACTGTACTCTGATAGTACTATTGTATCTCTCTGTGTGAGACACTCCACAGCCCACTGACACCCAGAGCTGTGTGCACACTACTGCTGTTACCTCATTACACTGCAGGCACAGAACCACTCCAGTGCATTATTATGTCACTGTATTCTGATAGTACTATTGTATCTCTCTCTGTGTGACACCCCACAGCCCACTGACACCCAGAGCTGTGTGCACACTACTGCTGCTGCCTCATTACACTGCAGGCACAGAACCACTCCAGTGTATTATTATGTCACTGTACTCTGATAGTACTATTGTATCTCTCTGTGTGACACTCCACAGCCCACTGACACCCAGAGCTGTGCACACTACTGCTGTTACCTCATTACACTGCAGGCACAGAACCACTCCAGTGTATTATTATGTCACTGTATTCTGATAGTACTATTGCATCTCTCTGTGTGACACCCCACAGCCCACTGACACCCAGAGCTGTGTGCACACTACTGCTGCTGTCTCATTACACTGCAGGCACAGAACCCCTCCAGTGTATTATTATGTCACTGTATTCTGATAGTACTATTGCATCTCTCTGTGTGACACCCCACAGCCCACTGACACCCAGAGCTGTGTGCACACTACTGCTGTTACCTCATTACACTGCAGGCACAGAACCACTCCAGTGTATTATTATGTCACTGTATTCTGATAGTACTATTGTATCTCTCTGTGTGACACTCCACAGCCCACTGACACCCAGAGCTGTGCACACTACTGCTGCTGTCTCATTACACTGCAGGCACAGAACCACTCCAGTGTATTATTATGTCACTGTACTCTGATAGTACTATTGTATCTCTCTGTGTGTGACACTCCACAGCCCACTGACACCCAGAGCTGTGTGCACACTACTGCTGTTACCTCATTACACTGCAGGCACAGAACCACTCCAGTGTATTATTATGTCACTGTATTCTGATAGTACTATTGTATCTCTCTGTGTGAGACACTCCACAGCCCACTGACACCCAGAGCTGTGTGCACATGATAGGTGCATACCCAATAATGGCCTGATACCTATACCCTTTTTACAACCACCCCCCCCCTACTTATCTCTACAATAACCACTCTGGACTGCTGATGACATTGGATAATTTAGGCCAATGCAGCCTGAGTTTATTTAAATTTACAACCTTATTTTAATGTAAAACAATATAACCATAATACTTCGTATAACAAGAAAACTTTATAACCGTTGCAAGGCAAGGAGTTCCGGAGGTAACTAAACCGATGAACAGATCCATCAGGAAAAACTTCGGGCATGCAGCCATATTCTGGCCCCCAGCCGCAACATGACTCGGGGACAGCGGCATGCCCCTTTTTAAACCTTTTGTTATGACGCCTCTTAATATGAGGAACTCACCCGTGTGAATTCCTCTAACCGGTTCTACCTCCCTTCTCCGGAAACCTTGCCCCGCCAGCTGCAATGACTAGAGCTCCAAACCATAAGAAGAGGGCGGGCGGGTGGGCACTTCTTCCAAGCTTCCTCCTAATGGCTGCCTCTCCTCTCTCTATCAGCCCCGGGCGAAGCTCCTCCCTTCCTGTTCCTGTCCAGTCACTCACTCCAGCTCCTCCCTTCTAGCAGAGGCCCCGGGAAAAAACCCTGCCCTGCCTGAACTTAACCCCTAACTCCCCGTCCCTATGGCTAGCCCTATCATGGGTGGCCCTCCTCAGCTACGCTCCTCCAGGCCTTGCTTGATAGGTGCATACCCAATAATGGCCTGATACCTATACCCTTTTTACAACCACCCCCCCCCTACTTATCTCTACAATAACCACTCTGGACTGCTGATGACATTGGATAATTTAGGCCAATGCAGCCTGAGTTTATTTAAATTTACAACCTTATTTTAATGTAAAACAATATAACCATAATACTTCGTATAACAAGAAAACTTTATAACCGTTGCAAGGCAAGGAGTTCCGGAGGTAACTAAACCGATGAACAGATCCATCAGGAAAAACTTCGGGCATGCAGCCATATTCTGGCCCCCAGCCGCAACATGACTCGGGGACAGCGGCATGCCCCTTTTTAAACCTTTTGTTATGACGCCTCTTAATATGAGGAACTCACCCGTGTGAATTCCTCTAACCGGTTCTACCTCCCTTCTCCGGAAACCTTGCCCCGCCACCTGCAAGCAAGGGAGATACCTCACCCTTGCGCTGCCCGCAACGAAAAAGCCCTCTGGATTCCTTCCTCCAAAGCCATATTCCATAAGTCGGTGCCTATGGCGTTTAAGTGAACCCCATCCCCACTCAGGAACAGCCTAGTATCCTCCTCTAGCTCTACGTGCCTCACCGCCACGCCCCCGTGATTAACTATGAATCTTGAAACCTCTCGATTCAGCTTCCTCCTGGCCCTGTTGATCTTGTCAACAGACCGTGCGAGTCTCCATGTCATCCGGCCGATGATCTCTGACCATACAACCACGGTGCTAGGGAAAGTAACGCGCAGCCTTGTCAAGTCACTTTTTATTTCTTGAGTGATTTGCCTCGTGGTCCTAGAGGCCAAATCGTTACCACCGGCGTGAATTACCAGAACATCCGGCGCCCTGTCCAGGGCCACAAATCGATGTACCTCGGATAAGACACTCGACCAGCACATCCCAGGAATCCCAATCCACCTGAGACTTGCCGTCAACCTGGAAATGCCCAATTGACGTCCGTCCGGCCTTACCGCGGCTCTCCGGGCTCCTCTTGCGACATATGAATGCCCTAGGATCCAGACCAGGAACGGAGCGTGTAAACCAGCTGGAAAACAAACAAAAAGGGGGGGCAGCAAAAACTAACGGCAACCTCCCCTACAACCTCAGTCATGAACAAACTAACTTTTTATTCTACACCGCTAGGTGCGGCCTAACATATAGCAGAAACCTAGATGACTCCCATCTCCCTATTCGCTTGATTTGCTCGTTACCCAAGCCCCACCTGGCTGCCTCCGTAGCCGCCCCAATCCTAAATGAATGAGAAGCATATTCCGCTGGAATGTATCCCAAACATGCTAAAGCTTTTCTAAAAACCGCTGTGAATTGGAACTTCGAAAGCGAAGTACCATCCGCATGACATAGAAATGCCCCCTCGACTCCTGCCCGTACTTCCATGAAATTCTCCACTATACGCACCGGGCATGCCGTAAAATCAGCCAAAGGAAACAACGATATCAGTCTTCCCTCCCCTCGCCGATCCGTTTTCGATCGGCGCAGGAAAACTTGCAACCCTTCCGAGGTGCGGTGCACCTCGCTGCGTGTCAACCCCCCAACGTGCTTCCTATTTCTGCTAACTAATTCGCTGATTCTAAACGCCCCGAAGAAAGCCAATGCAAATGCGGCACTAAATAAACGCACCTCGTACTGGGAGGTACAAAGTCCTTCCAGCGTACCCATCACCGCCACTAACAACTGGAAAGTGACTGGGCGTCTAGTGTCCTGCGCAACCCTGACTTGCGATCTAAAACCCCTCATGGCCATACGCACCCGGAAATCCTTCGTAATGTCCGTACTACCCTGCATCTTAAAACAAAAAGCCAATGCTGCTAAGCATTTCGCAAGCGCTGCTGCTGATATGCCTGAAGCCCCTTTTAAAGCCATAAAATTAAATAAAAGATACAACCGCTCTTCGTCAGTATTGCAGCCTCCAGCCTGCCGGGACAATTCGTTCCATTGTCCCCATACAGCCGCATATGCTGCCCATGTAGAAGCTGACAACGCTCTGGAAATCCAGTCTTCTATGCATTGAGGGGTATGTCCCATAAGGCCCAGGGGCAGAGAGCCCCCTGCCGATCCGCTTCCGGCACGATGCTCCAAAATCTCTGCCATTGGAATCGAGAGAGAGCGTCAGCCACCTCATTCTCAACCCCAGGCAAATGCACAGCGAAAACAAACATGTTGAACTTTAAGCAGCTGAGAACTAGTCGCCGTAACACCCGTATCACCGGTGGGGATGAAGCCGATAATTGATTCACTGCTGTTACCACCCCGAGATTGTCGCAGTTAAAGCGAATACGTTTGTTCTGCAATAAGGGTCCCCACAACTCCACTGCTACCAAAATCGGGAACAGCTCCAATAATAGCAAATTTTTAGTGAAACCTAACTGATCCCAATTGTCTGGCCATCGTTCCGCGCACCACTTACCTGCGAAGTAGGCTCCAAAACCACAGGACCCTGCTGCATCTGTGAACAGCTCCAAGTCGTGGTTACCTACGCAATCTTCCATCCACATCGAACGACCATTGTAGCCAGCCAAGAAAAAGAGCCACATGCGTAAATCCTCCTTATGCTCCGCCACCAACCGAATCCGGTGGTGTGGTAGCTGTGCTCCTGCCGTGGCCTTAGCCAAGCGCCTGCAGAAAATACGCCCCATTGGCATAATCCTGCAGGCAAAATTCAGTTTCCCGAGAAGGGACTGTAACTCCCGGAGGGTCACCTTTTTCTTGGCCAGTACCAAACCTATCTGGGACCGTAAATCATCCACTTTATCCCGTGGCAACCTGCATTCCATGGCCAATGAATCAATCATAATTCCTAAGAACTTCATTACCGGCTGAGGGCCCTCAGTCTTTTCTTCCGCCAAAGGAATGCCGAATTTCTCGCAAACTTGCCGCATGGTTGCCAAAAGATAAGCGCAATCTGCCGACTCCCTCCCGCTGATGAACAGAAAGTCATCCAAGTAATGGATGACCGTCTGCACACCCGAAACCTCCTTGACCACCCACTCGAGAAAAGAACTAAATCGTTCAAAATATGAACACGAGATGGAACACCCCATTGGCAGGCAACAATCGACGTAATATCGGCCTTCCCAAAAGCAACCCAGCAAACGAAAACTGTTTGGGTGTACCGGGAGCAACCTGAACGCGGCTTCGACATCCGTCTTAGCCATTAATGCCCCCTGGCCAGCCCGCTTCACTAATCACACCGCTGAGTCAAATGACGCATATAAAACCGAAGTTGCCTCCGGGTCAATGCCATCATTGACTGACGCTCCCTTTGGGTGTGAAAGGTGGTGTATGAGCCGAAAGGAATTTGGCTCTTTTTTTGGAACTAAACCTAACGGTGACACAACTAAATTCTCAACCGGAGGTTGCAAAAAGGGGCCCGCCATACGACCCAGACTTACCTCCTTGTCCAATTTTGCCGACACCACCTCTGGGAAACTTGTAACGGATTTTAGATTACGATGCGGGGGATGGGAACCACTTACCCCAAAACTGGGAATGACAAAACCTTCAGAAAACCCTCGGCGAAGAAAATCAGCTATGGCGACGTCCGGATACTTACTTAGGAACTGTTCCATCCTTTCCACCCTCACCGGACTCCTCCCTTTTCCCAGCAGCATCTGATGAGCGACTCTTCCCATGGCGGTAGCACCTGGAGACTGTATGGCTCCCGCCGCAGGAGGAGCACTCATGTTTGAATCTGCACGAGCTTCCGAACTTACATGCTCCTTCATTGTATTTCCAGCACACTCCTGGTCGTCTGCTGGCCGGCTGCCCCGATGTTCCTGAACCGCCGGCCCCCCCTTGAAAGGACTGGCTAGTCCTGGTTCCCGGGATCATCAGACTCATCCATAGGTTGATGTCTTTATGATTCCATTTTATTGCAGGGTGACATGCTTTTGACTGCCGAAAATGTTCATCATAACGCAACCACGCGTTACCCCCGTACATCCTGTGCGCCTCGCCAATTGTGTCTAGATAACAAAACAGCGCCGAGCAACACTCCGGCTGTTTTTCACCCAAGACGCTTGCAAATATCGAAAATGCTTGCCTCCAATTCTCAAAATTCCTCGGAATCAATCTATATCTCCTCCTCTCTTCTTCTTCCTTCTTGCTCTCATCTGGCTTAACGCGGTCTAGATTAAATTTACTCAGGCGGAGGAGTGAGAATATTTCCACATACTCACCCCTCCAAATCCTCTCCCGAGTCTCCTGCTTAAGATGCGAACCCAGTGGTCCGCCCACGCACAGATATGACTCCCCCTTTGCTGTATCCGCTAGCCGGACTAACTCCGTCTCATTCTCGCTTGCTCCGACCTGCACTGACGCAGTTCCCGTTGTTACGCTAGCTGTTGCTGACTGCGCGCTCACTGCGCTTACCTGTGGTTCTACCGCAGCAACTGCCTGCGCCATTCCCCCCGTACCAATCCAAGCTTGGGCAGGTGACCCCGCTGATGCTGTATTTTGTGTAGGTGGATGCAGCGCATCCCTAATAGTCTGCATAAATGCTGACATCAGAGCCACCATATTTGGGTCAGTAACCGGCGTGGGCTGGGAAGCCCCCGGTAGAGTTGGCCCCCCCCCAGTACCCTGAGCCGCCCTGCATCCCGAACAACCACCACTGCAAGATAGTACATTGGACGCACGAACACAGACTGTCTCACCTGGCTGCACCGGATGGCGATCCCGATCAGCCGGAACCTCTGGTCTCGCTGCCGTGCCTTGGTCTCTCTCTCCTTCGGATCCCCCTGAAGCCGACTCCACAGGTGAAGCGGATCGCCTGGCATCCCTGCGGCTGACATGCGCTCGACTCCCATGGCTGTGACTCGTTCCTGGCCTTTCCGCATCAGCCGGCCTGCCGTGACGTTGGCCGTGTGTCCCCATTTCGTCGTCCCGTCTTCGTTGGCGTGGGGGTGATATAGAGGGTTGCCTGCCGTTACTGGCAGCCGTTCCCCCACGACCCTGCCCAGAGCTGGGCTTGCCCTTCCCAGGTGCCGATTTTCCCTTTGCCGCTGTACCTGTACGCTTGGCCGGCTGCTGGGTTTTCTGCTGCCTCTTCCCTGCGGCAGCCGCGGGGTTTTTCCCTGAGTGGCCTGCCTCTTGAGCTGTCTGGGACCTCGTGCTGGCCGTGCGGCTCACCGCTGGGGCTGCCACGTGCTGCTGCTCTGGACCCTCTGCGGCTGGGGATTCCCCATTGGCGTCTTGTGCGGCGCTGGTGGCTGCAGCAGCCGACTTCCCTGCTCCCCGCTTGCCGCTCGCCCCCTTGCCGCTCTGACCTTTTCCTTTTTTGCTGGGGGGCGCAGGTGGAGTCAGCGGCGGACTGCCGCTTCTTCTGCGCCGGCGGGGGGATGTGGCTGGGCTCAGCCGATCCGGAGGCCTGGACACGCGGGCACTGCTGCGACCTGCGGGATCGCCGGATCCGCCTCCCGCCATCCGCGCCATCTGGTCCGCGATCCACTGCGGGCCCTGAGCCGCTGCTTCACTCCGCACGAACTGCAGGAGTCTCTCCACGTCCTCCATCTCTTCGGGTAAGGCAGGCACTTCTTCCAAGCTTCCTCCTAATGGCTGCCTCTCCTCTCTCTATCAGCCCCGGGCGAAGCTCCTCCCTTCCTGTTCCTGTCCAGTCACTCACTCCAGCTCCTCCCTTCTAGCAGAGGCCCCGGGAAAAAACCCTGCCCTGCCTGAACTTAACCCCTAACTCCCCGTCCCTATGGCTAGCCCTATCATGGGTGGCCCTCCTCAGCTACGCTCCTCCAGGCCTTGCTCTACTGCTGTTACCTCATTACACTGCAGGCACAGAACCACTCCAGTGTATTATTATATCACTGTATTCTGATAGTACTATTGTATCTCTCTGTGTGACACCCCACAGCCCACTGACACCCAGAGCTGTGTGCACACTACTGCTGTTACCTCATTACACTGCAGGCACAGAACCACTCCAGTGTATTATTATGTCACTGTATTCTGATAGTACTATTGTATCTCTCTGTGTGACACCCCACAGCCCACTGACACCCAGAGCTGTGTGCACACTACTGCTGTTACCTCATTACACTGCAGGCACAGAACCACTCCAGTGCATTATTATGTCACTGTATTCTGATAGTACTATTGTATCTCTCTGTGTGTGACACTCCACAGCCCACTGACACCCAGAGCTGTGTGCACACTACTGCTGTTACCTCATTACACTGCAGGCACAGAACCACTCCAGTGTATTATTATGTCACTGTATTCTGATAGTACTATTGTATCTCTCTGTGTGACACCCCACAGCCCACTGACACCCAGAGCTGTGTGCACACTACTGCTGTTACCTCATTACACTGCAGGCACAGAACCACCCCAGTGCATTATTTGTCACTGTATTCTGATAGTACTATTGTATCTCTGTGTGTGACACCCCACAGCCCACTGACACCCAGAGCTGTGTGCACACTGCTGCTGTTACCTCATTACACTGCAGGCACAGAACCACTCCAGTGCATTATTATGTCACTGTATTCTGATAGTACTATTGTATCTCTGTGTGTGACACCCCACAGCCCACTGACACCCAGAGCTGTGTGCACACTACTGCTGTTACCTCATTACACTGCAGGCACAGAACCACTCCAGTGTATTATTATGTCACTGTACTCTGATAGTACTATTGTATCTCTCTCTGTGTGACACCCCACAGCCCACTGACACCCAGAGCTGTGTGCACACTACTGCTGTTACCTCATTACACTGCAGGCACAGAACCACTCCAGTGTATTATTATGTCACTGTATTCTGATAGTACTATTGTATCTCTCTGTGTGACACCCCACAGCCCACTGACACCCAGAGCTGTGCACACTGCTGCTGTTACCTCATTACACTGCAGGCACAGAACCACTCCAGTGTATTATTATGTCACTGTATTCTGATAGTACTATTGTATCTCTCTGTGTGACACCCCACAGCCCACTGACACCCAGAGCTGTGCACACTGCTGCTGTTACCTCATTACACTGCAGGCACAGAACCACTCCAGTGCATTATTATGTCACTGTATTCTGATAGTACTATTGTATCTCTGTGTGTGACACTCCACAGCCCACTGACACCCAGAGCTGTGTGCACACTACTGCTGTTACCTCATTACACTGCAGGCACAGAACCACTCCAGTGTATTATTATGTCACTGTATTCTGATAGTACTATTGTATCTCTCTGTGTGAGACACTCCACAGCCCACTGACACCCAGAGCTGTGTGCACACTACTGCTGTTACCTCATTACACTGCAGGCACAGAACCACTCCAGTGTATTATTATGTCACTGTATTCTGATAGTACTATTGTATCTCTCTGTGTGTGACACCCCACAGCCCACTGACACCCAGAGCTGTGTGCACACTACTGCTGTTACCTCATTACACTGCAGGCACAGAACCACTCCAGTGTATTATTATGTCACTGTATTCTGATAGTACTATTGTATCTCTCTGTGTGTGACACCCCACAGCCCACTGACACCCAGAGCTGTGTGCACACTACTGCTGTTACCTCATTAAACTGCAGGCACAGAACCACTCCAGTGTATTATTATGTCACTGTATTCTGATAGTACTATTGTATCTCTCTGTGTGACACCCCACAGCCCACTGACACCCAGAGCTGTGTGCACACTACTGCTGTTACCTCATTACACTGCAGGCACAGAACCCCTCCAGTGTATTATTATGTCACTGTATTCTGATAGTACTATTGTATCTCTCTGTGTGACACCCCACAGCCCACTGACCCCCAGAGCTGTGTGCACACTACTGCTGTTACCTCATTACACTGCAGGCACAGAACCACTCCAGTGTATTATTATGTCACTGTATTCTGATAGTACTATTGTATCTCTGTGTGTGACACTCCACAGCCCACTGACACCCAGAGCTGTGTGCACACTACTGCTGTTACCTCATTACACTGCAGGCACAGAACCACTCCAGTGTATTATTATGTCACTGTATTCTGATAGTACAATTGTATCTCTCTGTGTGACACTCCACAGCCCACTGACCCCCAGAGCTGTGTGCACACTACTGCTGTTACCTCATTACACTGCAGGCACAGGACCACTCCAGTGTATTATTATGTCACTGTATTCTGATAGTACTATTGTATCTCTCTGTGTGACACCCCACAGCCCACTGACACCCAGAGCTGTGTGCACACTACTGCTGTTACCTCATTACACTGCAGGCACAGAACCCCTCCAGTGCATTATTATGTCACTGTATTCTGATAGTACTATTGCATCTCTCTGTGTGACACTCCACAGCCCACTGACACCCAGAGCTGTGTGCACACTACTGCTGTTACCTCATTACACTGCAGGCACAGAACCACTCCAGTGCATTATTATATCACTGTATTCTGATAGTACTATTGCATCTCTCTGTGTGTGACACTCCACAGCCCACTGACACCCAGAGCTGTATGCACACTACTGCTGTTACCTCATTACACTGCAGGCACAGAACCACTCCAGTGTATTATTATGTCACTGTATTCTGATAGTACTATTGTATCTCTCTGTGTGAGACACTCCACAGCCCACTGACCCCCAGAGCTGTGTGCACACTACTGCTGTTACCTCATTACACTGCAGGCACAGAACCACTCCAGTGTATTATTATGTCACTGTATTCTGATAGTACTATTGTATCTCTCTGTGTGACACCCCACAGCCCACTGACCCCCAGAGCTGTGTGCACACTACTGCTGTTACCTCATTACACTGCAGGCACAGAACCACTCCAGTGCATTATTATGTCCCTGTATTCTGATAGTACTATTGTATCTCTCTGTGTGACACCCCACAGCCCACTGACACCCAGAGCTGTGTGCACACTACTGCTGTTACCTCATTACACTGCAGGCACAGAACCACTCCAGTGCCTTATTATGTCACTGTATTCTGATAGTACTATTGTATCTCTGTGTGTGACACCCCACAGCCCACTGACACCCAGAGCTGTGTGCACACTACTGCTGTTACCTCATTACACTGCAGGCACAGCACCACTCCAGTGTATTATTATGTCACTGTATTCTGATAGTACTATTGTATCTCTCTGTGTGTGACACTCCACAGCCCACTGACACCCAGAGCTGTGTGCACACTACTGCTGTTGTCTCATTACACTGCAGGCACAGAACCCCTCCAGTGCATTATTATGTCACTGTATTCTGATAGTACTATTGCATCTCTCTGTGTGACACCCCACAGCCCACTGACAGCCAGAGCTGTGTGCACACTACTGCTGTTACCTCATTACACTGCAGGTACAGAACCACTCCAGTGTATTATTATGTCACTGTATTCTGATAGTACTATTGCATCTCTCTGTGTGACACCCCACAGCCCACTGACAGCCAGAGCTGTGTGCACACTACTGCTGTTACCTCATTACACTGCAGGCACAGAACCACTCCAGTGCATTATTATGTCACTGTATTCTGATAGTACTATTGTATCTCTCTGTGTGACACTCCACAGCCCACTGACACCCAGAGCTGTGTGCACACTACTGCTGTTACCTCATTACACTGCAGGCACAGAACCACTCCAGTGTATTATTATGTCACTGTACTCTGATAGTACTATTGTATCTCTCTCTGTGTGACACTCCACAGCCCACTGACACCCAGAGCTGTGTGCACACTACTGCTGTTACCTCATTACACTGCAGGCACAGAACCACTCCAGTGCATTATTATGTCACTGTACTCTGATAGTACTATTGTATCTCTGTGTGTGAGACACCCCACAGCCCACTGACACCCAGAGCTGTGTGCACACTACTGCTGTTACCTCATTACACTGCAGGCACAGAACCCCTCCAGTGTATT
The DNA here is from genome assembly GCF_040937935.1 of Hyperolius riggenbachi. Lineage (NCBI taxonomy): Eukaryota > Metazoa > Chordata > Amphibia > Anura > Hyperoliidae > Hyperolius > Hyperolius riggenbachi. Next base: position 252,566,133 of record NC_090656.1, read on the forward strand.
ATTATGTCACTGTACTCTGATAGTACTATTGTATCTCTCTGTGTGACACCCCACAGCCCACTGACACCCAGAGCTGTGTGCACACTACTGCTGTTACCTCATTACACTGCAGGCACAGAATCACTCCAGTGTATTATTATGTCACTGTATTCTGATAGTACTATTGTATCTCTCTGTGTGAGACACCCCACAGCCCACTGACCCCCAGAGCTGTGCACACTACTGCTGTTACCTCATTACACTGCAGGCACAGAACCACTCCAGTGCATTATTATGTCACTGTACTCTGATAGTACTATTGTATCTCTCTGTGTGTGACACTCCACAGCCCACTGACACCCAGAGCTGTGTGCACACTACTGCTGTTACCTCATTACACTGCAGGCACAGCACCACTCCAGTGCATTATTATGTCACTGTATTCTGATAGTACTATTGTATCTCTATGTGTGACACCCCACAGCCCACTGACACCCAGAGCTGTGTGCACACTACTGCTGTTACCTCATTACACTGCAGGCACAGAACCACTCCAGTGTATTATTATGTCACTGTACTCTGATAGTACTATTGTATCTCTCTGTGTGACACCCCACAGCCCACTGACACCCAGAGCTGTGTGCACACTACTGCTGTTACCTCATTACACTGCAGGCACAGGACCACTCCAGTGTATTATTATGTCACTGTATTCTGATAGTACTATTGTATCTCTCTGTGTGTGACACTCCACAGCCCACTGACACCCAGAGCTGTGTGCACACTACTGCTGTTACCTCATTACACTGCAGGCACAGACCCACTCCAGTGTATTATTATGTCACTGTATTCTGATAGTACTATTGTATCTCTCTGTGTGACACCCCACAGCCCACTGACACCCAGAGCTGTGTGCACACTACTGCTGTTACCTCATTACACTGCAGGCACAGAACCACTCCAGTGCATTATTATGTCACTGTACTCTGATAGTACTATTGTATCTCTCTCTGTGTGTGACACTCCACATCCCACTGACCCCCAGAGCTGTGTGCACACTACTGCTGTTACCTCATTACACTGCAGGCACAGAACCACTCCTGTGCATTATTATGTCACTGTATTCTGATAGTACTATTGTATCCCTCTGTGTGACACTCCACAGCCCACTGACACCCAGAGCTGTGTGCACACTACTGCTGTTACCTCATTACACTGCAGGCACAGACCCACTCCAGTGTATTATTATGTCACTGTATTCTGATAGTACTATTGTATCTCTCTGTGTGACACCCCACAGCCCACTGACACCCAGAGCTGTGTGCACACTACTGCTGTTACCTCATTACACTGCAGGCACAGAACCACTCCAGTGTATTATTATGTCACTGTATTCTGATAGTACTATTGTATCTCTCTGTGTGACACCCCACAGCCCACTGACCCCCAGAGCTGTGTGCACACTACTGCTGTTACCTCATTACACTGCAGGCACAGAACCACTCCAGTGCATTATTATGTCACTGTATTCTGATAGTACTATTGTATCTCTGTGTGTGAGACACCCCACAGCCCACTGACACCCAGAGCTGTGTGCACACTACTGCTGTTACCTCATTACACTGCAGGCACAGAACCACTCCAGTGCATTATTATGTCACTGTATTCTGATAGTACTATTGTATCTCTGTGTGTGACACCCCACAGCCCACTGACACCCAGAGCTGTGCACACTACTGCTGTTACCTCATTACACTGCAGGCACAGAACCACTCCAGTGCATTATTATGTCACTGTATTCTGATAGTACTATTGTATCTCTGTGTGTGAGACACCCCACAGCCCACTGACACCCAGAGCTGTGTGCACACTACTGCTGTTACCTCATTACACTGCAGGCACAGAACCCCTCCAGTGTATTATTATGTCACTGTACTCTGATAGTACTATTGTATCTCTCTCTGTGTGACACCCCACAGCCCACTGACACCCAGAGCTGTGTGCACACTACTGCTGTTACCTCATTACACTGCAGGCACAGAACCACTCCAGTGCATTATTATGTCACTGTACTCTGATAGTACTATTGTATCTCTGTGTGTGAGACACCCCACAGCCCACTGACACCCAGAGCTGTGTGCACACTACTGCTGTTACCTCATTACACTGCAGGCACAGAACCCCTCCAGTGTATTATTATGTCACTGTACTCTGATAGTACTATTGTATCTCTCTGTGTGACACCCCACAGCCCACTGACACCCAGAGCTGTGTGCACACTACTGCTGTTACCTCATTACACTGCAGGCACAGAATCACTCCAGTGTATTATTATGTCACTGTACTCTGATAGTACTATTGTATCTCTCTGTGTGAGACACTCCACAGCCCACTGACACCCAGAGCTGTGTGCACACTACTGCTGTTACCTCATTACACTGCAGGCACAGCACCACTCCAGTGCATTATTATGTCACTGTATTCTGATAGTACTATTGTATCTCTATGTGTGACACCCCACAGCCCACTGACACCCAGAGCTGTGTGCACACTACTGCTGTTACCTCATTACACTGCAGGCACAGAACCACTCCAGTGTATTATTATGTCACTGTACTCTGATAGTACTATTGTATCTCTCTGTGTGACACCCCACAGCCCACTGACACCCAGAGCTGTGTGCACACTACTGCTGTTACCTCATTACACTGCAGGCACAGGACCACTCCAGTGTATTATTATGTCACTGTATTCTGATAGTACTATTGTATCTCTCTGTGTGTGACACTCCACAGCCCACTGACACCCAGAGCTGTGTGCACACTACTGCTGTTACCTCATTACACTGCAGGCACAGAACCACTCCAGTGCATTATTATGTCACTGTACTCTGATAGTACTATTGTATCTCTCTGTGTGTGACACTCCACAGCCCACTGACACCCAGAGCTGTGTGCACACTACTGCTGTTACCTCATTACACTGCAGGCACAGAACCACTCCTGTGCATTATTATGTCACTGTATTCTGATAGTACTATTGTATCTCTCTGTGTGACACTCCACAGCCCACTGACACCCAGAGCTGTGTGCACACTACTGCTGTTACCTCATTACACTGCAGGCACAGACCCACTCCAGTGTATTATTATGTCACTGTATTCTGATAGTACTATTGTATCTCTCTGTGTGACACCCCACCGCCCACTGACCCCCAGAGCTGTGCACACTACTGCTGTTACCTCATTACACTGCAGGCACAGAACCACTCCAGTGCATTATTATGTCACTGTATTCTGATAGTACTATTGTATCTCTCTGTGTGACACCCCACAGCCCACTGACACCCAGAGCTGTGTGCACACTACTGCTGTTACCTCATTACACTGCAGACACAGAACCACTCCAGTGTATTATTATGTCACTGTATTCTGATAGTACTATTGTATCTCTGTGTGTGACACTCCACAGCCCACTGACACCCAGAGCTGTGTGCACACTACTGCTGTTACCTCATTACACTGCAGGCACAGAACCACTCCAGTGCATTATTATGTCACTGTATTCTGATAGTACTATTGTATCTCTGTGTGTGAGACACCCCACAGCCCACTGACACCCAGAGCTGTGTGCACACTACTGCTGTTACCTCATTACACTGCAGGCACAGAACCCCTCCAGTGTATTATTATGTCACTGTACTCTGATAGTACTATTGTATCTCTCTCTGTGTGACACCCCACAGCCCACTGACACCCAGAGCTGTGTGCACACTACTGCTGTTACCTCATTACACTGCAGGCACAGAACCACTCCAGTGCATTATTATGTCACTGTACTCTGATAGTACTATTGTATCTCTGTGTGTGAGACACCCCACAGCCCACTGACACCCAGAGCTGTGTGCACACTACTGCTGTTACCTCATTACACTGCAGGCACAGAACCCCTCCAGTGTATTATTATGTCACTGTACTCTGATAGTACTATTGTATCTCTCTGTGTGACACCCCACAGCCCACTGACACCCAGAGCTGTGTGCACACTACTGCTGTTACCTCATTACACTGCAGGCACAGAATCACTCCAGTGTATTATTATGTCACTGTATTCTGATAGTACTATTGTATCTCTCTGTGTGAGACACCCCACAGCCCACTGACCCCCAGAGCTGTGCACACTACTGCTGTTACCTCATTACACTGCAGGCACAGAACCACTCCAGTGCATTATTATGTCACTGTACTCTGATAGTACTATTGTATCTCTCTGTGTGTGACACTCCACAGCCCACTGACACCCAGAGCTGTGTGCACACTACTGCTGTTACCTCATTACACTGCAGGCACAGCACCACTCCAGTGCATGATAATGGTAGAGCCTACTTCCCCTTACCCCCCAGAGACCCCACATTCCCCCTTGACTTAAAAACTCCAAAAATAATAGACACGGACTACCTGGCATTGGATTAATTTAAGGCCATAGCAGCCCCTTCTTTATTCAGCCAATTAACAATGTTCCAAACCAAATAGAAACCACAACATAACTAAAACGATCTCCATCAAGAACTGGGGTAAAAGGGTCCGGAGGCACCGAAAATCGTACTCCAAAAACACCCGTGTGACATGCAGCCTTGTACCGGCCCCCAGCCGCGTAGCTCGGCTCGGGGACAGCTGCATGCCCCAAAGTCGTCTCTCTCTTGCTTTCCTTCTTCAAAACCAGCGGATTCGTCCCATGACAAATCTCCTTCCCAAGGCACTAACCTCCGGAGCCCCTTTTTACCCCTCCGGCTGCAATGACAAACAAGAGCAAAACACACACAACAAAAAACATAAAGGGAGGGAGGGAGGGAGCTTCTTCCATTGCTGCTCAAACCGGAAGTGCCCGCCCCGCTACTTCCGCCGCCTTGCCCGGGAAAGACTGACACTCCCCTCACCACCAACACCCGCCCCCTCCTTCTCTCTGTGCTGCCTCCTAGCCTGCACCGCCCCCAACCCACGCTAACCCCTACACTGCCGGGGAGACGGCTACCCCATCATGCCCGGGCCCTCAGCATTCCGCTGCGCTACAGCTACGGACCCTCTCTTGATAATGGTAGAGCCTACTTCCCCTTACCCCCCAGAGACCCCACATTCCCCCTTGACTTAAAAACTCCAAAAATAATAGACACGGACTACCTGGCATTGGATTAATTTAAGGCCATAGCAGCCCCTTCTTTATTCAGCCAATTAACAATGTTCCAAACCAAATAGAAACCACAACATAACTAAAACGATCTCCATCAAGAACTGGGGTAAAAGGGTCCGGAGGCACCGAAAATCGTACTCCAAAAACACCCGTGTGACATGCAGCCTTGTACCGGCCCCCAGCCGCGTAGCTCGGCTCGGGGACAGCTGCATGCCCCAAAGTCGTCTCTCTCTTGCTTTCCTTCTTCAAAACCAGCGGATTCGTCCCATGACAAATCTCCTTCCCAAGGCACTAACCTCCGGAGCCCCTTTTTACCCCTCCACCACGACAAGGGCGTGACCCCTTATGCCCTTGAGGCCCCCAACCTCAGAGCTCGCTGAATCCCATCCTCGATGCCCAGGGCCCATAAGTCCATCCCAATGTCATTAAGATGCACCCCGTCTCTCTTTAGGAACAGTTCAATCTCCTCCTCCAACTCGAAATGCCGTATGGCCAACCCTCCGTTCCTTATGAAGAACCTCGCCACCTCTTTGTTTAGCTTAATTCTAGCTTTGTTAATTTTCAGGACAGAATTGGCCAACCTCCAGTAACCCCGGGCCACAATGTCTGACCACACCACAATGGTCTCTGGGAACAGGGACCGGATCCTCAAGAAGTCAAACTTGACCTCCTTGATGACCACCCTGGTGGACCTAGCGGCCAGATCGTTCCCCCCTACATGCAACACCAGGATATCGGGGGGCCTATCTAAACGTGCTAAAGTATGTAGCTCCGGCAGAAGGCTGGGCCACACCATCCCAGGGAAACCTATCCACCGGATACGTACCTGATCCCTGGGAAAGCCGAGCTGCCGGCCCTCAGGCCTAACATCGGCCCTTCTCGCCCCCCTGCTGACGTAGGAGTGCCCTACGATCCAGACCACAACCTGCGGACCTGCAACAAAAGAACAAAAACTGACAGCATTTTTTTTTTTTTTTTTTTTTTTTTTTTTTTTTTTTTGCCCGGATCCCCCAAGACAAACCCCCCCCCCCCCCCTTTACACTAAATGGGGTCTGACATATGTCCTGTACCGAGCTGACTCCCAACGCCCTATCTGCTTTATGACCCCCTCGCTCAATCCCCACCGTGACGCCTCAGTGGCCGCCCCAATGCGAAAAGAGTGGGAGGCAAACTCCAGGAAAGGGAGGCCGAGATGAGCCAAGCATTTTCTAAATATCGTGACAAACTGAAAACGGGACAAAGCTGTGCCATCCGAATGGACCAGAAACACTAGCGATTGAGCAGGGCGAACTGTCATCAAGCTCTGTACGTTTAAAAGAGGGCATAACGGTCCACCGATCTGGAAAAGTGTGATGGACCGGCCCTTTCCCCGTTGGTCGGTCTTTGAGCGCGGTAAATAAATGACCACCGAATCCGCGAGGACGGTAACATGTTCCGCGAGGATGCCTCCCACTCCTGACTTATTCCTACTCACTAATTCCCCGATTCTAAATGCCCCAAAAAAGGCTAGCACAAATGCGGTCTGAAAAAGTCCGCACTCATAGCTTGAAAAACACAAGCCTGGCAGCGCCTCCGCCAGCCTACCCAACAATTCAAAAGTCACCGGGCGTCTTGCTTCCCTGCGAATGGCTCCCACCCGGTACCCCTTTACCGCCTGTCTTACCCGAAAATCTTTAGTCACGTCCGAGAACCCCCTAACTTTAAACCAAAAAGCCAGAGCTGCTAACTTTTTGAGCACTGCCGACACCGAAATGCCTTCCACGAAATTAGTACCCAGGAAATATAGTAGCAAACACAGCCGCTGCTCGTCTGAAGCACAACCGCCCACTTGTATCAGCAAAGCATCCCACGCGTTCCATACCAACGTGTACGCTGCTGCCGACGACTCGGACAAGGATCTCCCAATCATGAAGGATACCGCTCGAAAGGAATCCTCCACGCCGTGGACGGGCAAGGAACCCCACGTTCTTCCGCCGTGGGAACCGCCGCCCGGAATCTGTCCCACTGAAATCGAGAAAGTGCATCAGCGACCACGTTATCAACCCCTGGCAGATGTACCGCAAACAAATAAATATTAAAACGTAAACAGTCCAAGACCAATTGCCGCATCAGACTTATCACCGGGGGAGAGGATGCCGAACACCTGTTGATCGCCAATACCACTCCCATGTTGTCGCAATTGATCTTGACTTGCCTATTGGCCAGCTGCTGTCCCCAAATCTGAACCGCCACCACTATGGGAAAAAGCTCCAATAACACCAGATTGGAAGTATAACCCGCCTCCACCCAGGACCTGTCCCAAGGAACCGCACACCATCGACCCGCGAAAAAAGCACCAAAACCATGGGCGCCCGACGCATCCGTGAAAAGCTCTAAGTCCGAGTTACTCACCGTTTCCTGCATCCACAGGGACTTACAATTGAAGTCTGACAAGAAAATCAACCACACCTGCAGGTCCGACTTGAGATCCGCCGTTAACCGAATCCGGTGGTGTGGCGCCGCTATCCCAGCAGTAGCCATAGCCAGGCGCCTGCAGAAGATCCGCCCCATGGGCATTATTCTGCAGGCAAAATTCAACTTACCTAGCATAGACTGCATCTCCCGCAAAGTTATTTTCTTGCTATGAATCGCGGCCAAAATGGTCTCCCTTAAGTTCTACACCTTGTCGGTCGGCAAACTGCATTCCATAGCAACAGTGTCTATGGTGATGCCTAAGAATTTTAGCGACGTGACCGGGCCCTCCGTCTTATCCTCCGCAAGTGGGACCCCGAAGCGTTCACAGACGTGCCGCATGTTAGCCAATGCATAGGCACAATCAGGGGAACCCGCTGCTCCCATAAACAAAAAATCGTCGAGATAATGTATAATTGATGGTACGCTCGACATATCCTTTACGACCCACTCCAAAAACGTGCTAAACCGCTCAAAATACGCGCAGGAAATTGAGCACCCCATAGGTAGGCACCGGTCTACGAAATACTCACCTTTCCAAAAACAACCTAACAAACGAAAACTGGAAGGATGAACGGGCAGCAGCCGAAAAGCCGATTCAATATCGGTTTTTGCCAACCACGACCCTTGACCCAAGCGCCTGACCCAGCATAGAGCCGCGTCGAATGAAGTGTACACCACTGACGTATCATCGCCTAGCAAACCATCGTTAACCGACGAACCACGAGGAAACGACAAATGATGTATTAACCGAAAAGACCCCGGTTCTTTTTTGGGAACCACACCCAACGGGGACACAATTAAATCAGCTAAGGGCCGAGAAGTGAACGGACCAGCCAAACGACCCGCCGCCACTTCCTTCGCAATCTTCGTATCCACGACCTCTGGGAACTCATAGGCAGACTTCAAGTTCCGAAAGGGGGGCTCCGACCGCAACAAACAACTACTTTTGATCCGGAAACCCTCCTCAAAGCCCGACCTCAAGAATTCGGCCACCTCCCGCTCAGGATACCTGTTTAGAAAGCGCGCCATCTCTACCCCCTTCACCGGTGTCGTCCCTCTTACGTGCAGAATCCCCAGACCTTGCCCTTCGCTGCTTGTAGCACCTGGCAGCCGCATGTGAGCCTCCGCAATTGGAGCACTCGTGCTTAAAGCGGCAGGACTGACCGAAACGACAGGATCCGTCGTTGTACTGCCAGCATATGCCCTTTCCTCGGTTAGCCGGCTGGCCAGTAGTGGCCGACCCGCCGGCCACCGCGGGAAAGGACTGAGTGGTTCTGGCCGGGATCATCAGCCGCATCCACAAGGTAATATCCTTGTGATCCCAGCGGATCACAGGCCTTACCGCCTTCTCCTGCCTGAACTGCTCATCGTACCGTAGCCAAGCGTTCCCACCGTACGACCGATGAGCCTCCCCGATCGAGTCCATATAACCAAACAACGCCGAGCAATGCTCGGGCTGTTTTTCCCCAATCACGCTAGCCATGATTGAAAAAGCCTGGAACCAGTTCTGGAACGTGCGGGGAATCAGTCTATAACGCCGCTCCTCCTCCCTCTTCTTCTCATCCGGCTTACCCTTATCTAAATTGAACTTTTCCAGCTGAAGGAGCGAAAATATCTCGATATATTCGCCCCTCCAGATGCGTTCCTTCACTTCTTGCTTCAGATGGGAACCAAGAAGACCATTAAAACAAATGTAAAGCTCCGCGTGCGATGCATCTGCTAAACGCACCTGGCCCCCCCCACTAGACAAAGTAGAATCACACCCCGTCCCCTCCGTCTGAACCGCCACCTCCGACTGCACACTATCCAATCCCGGCGTAACAGGCTGCGCCACCTGAACCACCCCCCGCGCGCCCGCACCTGCTGCCAGGGGTAAGGGGGCCCCCAAGGGTACTAACCCCGCATGTGACGCCACTACTGGGGGTGCGGGCGCCCAAGCTCCCACCGGTGACAAAGGTGACCCGATTGGCGGCACTACTAGCGCCGTGGAAGGTGAAGGCTGCGTCTGCCCTGGCTGCGACCCTGGCACTACTGACACGCCCCCAGCCCCCCCCTGATGACCCCCACAAATCCCCAACAATAACGTGGCTAAGGCATTTACTGCGGCTAAATTGGTCTCACCTGGCTGCCCCGGACGCAAGTCCCTGCCAGCCGTCATGCCGGATCCACCCGCTGTGCCGTCATCGTCCTCTGCTACAGAATCGCCCTCGGAAGCAGAGCCGTCCCCATGTGCAAGGCTCCTGCTGTGCTGCTCTTGCCGCGTCTGCTGCTGCTGCAAACCGCTGTCTTGCCTGCGTTTCTTCTTGGCGGATCCCTTCGACTTGCCCTTGGCTGCGGAGCTCCTATTCCCGCCCTGAGTATGGTGGGCTGCCGCCGCGGAAGGAGGGGCGGCACCCGTGTGATGGCCATCCTTGTGCTGGGCCCGCTTAGTCTGCCGCGCCGCGCGGGGACTAATGGCCGCATCCCCTCTTGCTGCCTGCTGGTGGGAGGAACCGGCCGCGCTGGATGGCCCTGCTCCGGACGAATCCCGGTGTTGGGTGGGATTCCTCCCGCCGGACCCCCGGGTTTTCTGAGTGCGCTTTGCTGGGGGGGGCGGAGGGTCCCTAATGGGGCTCCCTGAGCGACGCCGCGCTCCTGCATGGGGGTCTGGGCTTAGCCTCTCCGGAGGCCTGGACTGTCTCCTCACCTCTCCTCTCTGCTCACCTGCTTCTGCTGGGGGAGCGCTGGGCTCTGCCGCCGCCAGCGGCGCGCTGTCTGCCGCAGCCTCCGCTGAGGTGCCTGCTCCCATGGCCGCCAGTTGGACCGTGACCCATGAGGGGCCCCTCGTTCCTGCCTCTGCCCGGATCCGGGCAACCAATAGCTCCAGTCCCTCCATGTCAGCGGGAGCAGCGGGCGTCCGGCAAGCAGCTTCTTCCATTGCTGCTCAAACCGGAAGTGCCCGCCCCGCTACTTCCGCCGCCTTGCCCGGGAAAGACTGACACTCCCCTCACCACCAACACCCGCCCCCTCCTTCTCTCTGTGCTGCCTCCTAGCCTGCACCGCCCCCAACCCACGCTAACCCCTACACTGCCGGGGAGACGGCTACCCCATCATGCCCGGGCCCTCAGCATTCCGCTGCGCTACAGCTACGGACCCTCTCTTTATTATGTCACTGTATTCTGATAGTACTATTGTATCTCTATGTGTGACACCCCACAGCCCACTGACACCCAGAGCTGTGTGCACACTACTGCTGTTACCTCATTACACTGCAGGCACAGAACCACTCCAGTGTATTATTATGTCACTGTACTCTGATAGTACTATTGTATCTCTCTGTGTGTGACACCCCACAGCCCACTGACACCCAGAGCTGTGTGCACACTACTGCTGTTACCTCATTACACTGCAGGCACAGAACCACTCCAGTGCATTATTATGTCACTGTATTCTGATAGTACTATTGTATCTCTCTGTGTGTGACACTCCACAGCCCACTGACACCCAGAGCTGTGTGCACACTACTGCTGTTACCTCATTACACTGCAGGCACAGAACCACTCCAGTGCATTATTATGTCACTGTATTCTGATAGTACTATTGTATCTCTCTGTGTGACACTCCACAGCCCACTGACCCCCAGAGCTGTGCACACTACTGCTGTTACCTCATTACACTGCAGGCACAGAACCACTCCAGTGTATTATTATGTCACTGTACTCTGATAGTACTATTGTATCTCTCTGTGTGTGACACCCCACAGCCCACTGACACCCAGAGCTGTGTGCACACTACTGCTGTTACCTCATTACACTGCAGGCACAGCACCACTCCAGTGTATTATTATGTCACTGTATTCTGATAGTACTATTGTATCTCTCTGTGTGTGACACTCCACAGCCCACTGACACCCAGAGCTGTGTGCACACTACTGCTGTTACCTCATTACACTGCAGGCACAGAACCACTCCTGTGCATTATTATGTCACTGTATTCTGATAGTACTATTGCATCTCTCTGTGTGACACCCCACAGCCCACTGACCCCCAGAGCTGTGTGCACACTACTGCTGTTACCTCATTACACTGCAGGCACAGAACCACTCCAGTGCATTATTATGTCACTGTACTCTGATAGTACTATTGTATCTCTCTCTGTGTGTGACACTCCACAGCCCACTGACCCCCAGAGCTGTGTGCACACTACTGCTGTTACCTCATTACACTGCAGGCACAGAACCACTCCTGTGCATTATTATGTCACTGTATTCTGATAGTACTATTGTATCTCTCTGTGTGACACTCCACAGCCCACTGACACCCAGAGCTGTGTGCACACTACTGCTGTTACCTCATTACACTGCAGGCACAGACCCACTCCAGTGTATTATTATGTCACTGTATTCTGATAGTACTATTGTATCTCTCTGTGTGACACCCCACCGCCCACTGACACCCAGAGCTGTGTGCACACTACTGCTGTTACCTCATTACACTGCAGGCACAGAACCACTCCAGTGTATTATTATGTCACTGTATTCTGATAGTACTATTGCATCTCTCTGTGTGACACCCCACAGCCCACTGACCCCCAGAGCTGTGTGCACACTACTGCTGTTACCTCATTACACTGCAGGCACAGAACCACTCCAGTGCATTATTATGTCACTGTATTCTGATAGTACTATTGTATCTCTCTGTGTGTGACACTGCACAGCCCACTGACACCCAGAGCTGTGTGCACACTACTGCTGTTACCTCATTACACTGCAGGCACAGAACCACTCCAGTGCATTATTATGTCACTGTATTCTGATAGTACTATTGTATCTCTCTGTGTGTGACACTGCACAGCCCACTGACACCCAGAGCTGTGTGCACACTACTGCTGTTACCTCATTACACTGCAGGCACAGAACCACTCCAGTGCATTATTATGTCACTGTATTCTGATAGTACTATTGTATCTCTCTGTGTGTGACACTGCACAGCCCACTGACACCCAGAGCTGTGTGCACACTACTGCTGTTACCTCATTACACTGCAGGCACAGAACCACTCCAGTGTATTATTATGTCACTGTATTCTGATAGTACTATTGTATCTCTCTGTGTGACACCCCACAGCCCACTGACACCCAGAGCTGTGTGCACACTACTGCTGCTGCCTCATTACACTGCAGGCACAGAACCCCTCCAGTGCATTATTATGTCACTGTATTCTGATAGTACTATTGTATCTCTCTGTGTGTGACACCCCACAGCCCACTGACACCCAGAGCTGTGTGCACACTACTGCTGTTACCTCATTACACTGCAGGCACAGAACCCCTCCAGTGCATTATTATGTCACTGTACTCTGATAGTACTATTGTATCTCTCTGTGAGACACCCCACAGCCCACTGACACCCAGAGCTGTGTGCTCACTACTGCTGTTACCTCATTACACTGCAGGCACAGACCCACTCCAGTGTATTATTATGTCACTGTATTCTGATAGTACTATTGTATCTCTCTGTGTGACACTCCACAGCCCACTGACACCCAGAGCTGTGTGCACACTACTGCTGTTACCTCATTACACTGCAGGCACAGAACCACTAGTGCATTATTATGTCACTGTATTCTGATAGTACTATTGTATCTCTCTGTGTGACACCCCACAGCCCACTGACACCCAGAGCTGTGTGCTCACTACTGCTGTTACCTCATTACACTGCAGGCACAGAACCCCTCCAGTGTATTATTATGTCACTGTATTCTGATAGTACTATTGTATCTCTCTGTGTGACACTCCACAGCCCACTGACACCCAGGGCTGTGTGCACACTACTGCTGTTACCTCATTACACTGCAGGCACAGAACCACTCCAGTGCATTATTATGTCACTGTATTCTGATAGTACTATTGTATCTCTCTGTGTGTGACACTCCACAGCCCACTGACACCCAGGGCTGTGTGCACACTACTGCTGTTACCTCATTACACTGCAGGCACAGAACCACTCCAGTGCATTATTATGTCACTGTATTCTGATAGTACTATTGTATCTCTCTGTGTGTGACACTCCACAGCCCACTGACACCCAGAGCTGTGTGCACACTACTGCTGTTACCTCATTACACTGCAGGCACAGAACCCCTCCAGTGTATTATTATGTCACTGTATTCTGATAGTACTATTGTATCTCTCTGTGTGACACCCCACAGCCCACTGACACCCAGGGCTGTGTGCACACTACTGCTGTTACCTCATTACACTGCAGGCACAGAACCCCTCCAGTGTATTATTATGTCACTGTATTCTGATAGTACTATTGTATCTCTCTGTGTGACACCCCACAGCCCACTGACACCCAGAGCTGTGTGCACACTACTGCTGTTACCTCATTACACTGCAGGCACAGAACCACTCCAGTGCATTATTATGTCACTGTATTCTGATAGTACTATTGTATCTCTCTGTGTGTGACACTCCACAGCCCACTGACACCCAGAGCTGTGTGCACACTACTGCTGTTACCTCATTACACTGCAGGCACAGAACCCCTCCAGTGTATTATTATGTCACTGTATTCTGATAGTACTATTGTATCTCTCTGTGTGACACCCCACAGCCCACTGACACCCAGAGCTGTGTGCACACTACTGCTGTTACCTCATTACACTGCAGACACAGAACCACTCCAGTGCATTATTATGTCACTGTACTCTGATAGTACTATTGTATCTCTCTGTGTGTGACACCCCACAGCCCACTGACACCCAGAGCTGTGTGCACACTACTGCTGTTACCTCATTACACTGCAGGCACAGCACCACTCCAGTGCATTATTATGTCACTGTACTCTGATAGTACTATTGTATCTCTCTCTGTGTGACACCCCACAGCCCACTGACACCCAGAGCTGTGTGCACACTACTGCTGTTACCTCATTACACTGCAGGCACAGAACCACTCCAGTGTATTATTATGTCACTGTACTCTGATAGTACTATTGTATCTCTGTGTGTGAGACACCCCACAGCCCACTGACACCCAGAGCTGTGTGCACACTACTGCTGTTACCTCATTACACTGCAGGCACAGAACCACTCCAGTGTATTATTATGTCACTGTATTCTGATAGTACTATTGTATCTCTCTGTGTGACACCCCACAGCCCACTGACACCCAGAGCTGTGTGCACACTACTGCTGTTACCTCATTACACTGCAGACACAGAACCACTCCAGTGTATTATTATGTCACTGTATTCTGATAGTACTATTGTATCTCTCTGTGTGACACCCCACAGCCCACTGACACCCAGAGCTGTGTGCACACTACTGCTGTTCCCTCATTACACTGCAGGCACAGAACCACTCCAGTGTATTATTATGTCACTGTATTCTGATAGTACTATTGTATCTCTCTGTGTGACACCCCACAGCCCACTGACACCCAGAGCTGTGTGCACACTACTGCTGTTACCTCATTACACTGCAGGCACAGAACCACTCCAGTGTATTATTATGTCACTGTATTCTGATAGTACTATTGTATCTCTCTGTGTGACACCCCACAGCCCACTGACACCCAGAGCTGTGTGCACACTACTGCTGTTACCTCATTACACTGCAGGCACAGAACCACTCCAGTGTATTATTATGTCACTGTACTCTGATAGTACTATTGTATCTCTCTGTGTGACACCCCACAGCCCACTGACACCCAGAGCTGTGAGCACACTACTGCTGCTGCCTCATTACACTGCAGGCACAGAACCACTCCAGTGTATTATTATGTCACTGTATTCTGATAGTACTATTGTATCTCTGTGTGAGACACCCCACAGCCCACTGACACCCAGAGCTGTGTGCACACTACTGCTGTTACCTCATTACACTGCAGGCACAGAACCACTCCAGTGTATTATTATGTCACTGTACTCTGATAGTACTATTGTATCTCTCTGTGTGACACCCCACAGCCCACTGACACCCAGAGCTGTGCATAATGTGATTCCTACCCTTTAGGGATTAAAACCCGACTCTGCATCAACGCCATCATTTTTCGGTTAGACTTTTGGCATGGATCCCCCCTCTGACATGCCCCCATCCAGGTGTTAGACTCCTTGAAAAAACTTTTTCATCACTTTTGTGTCCAGAAACAGACTTTTTAGGTTTTAAAATTTGCCTGCCCATTGAAGTCTATGGCGGGTCAGCAGATTCGCCTGTTCGCTAACATTTTTCGGAAGTTTCACAGTTGCCGTTCGTGAACATAAAATTCTATGTTCGCGACACCTCTGATTACCAGCTGCGGTAATGCTTGGTGATTCGAGCCCTTAGGAAGTGTGGCTGGCTTCTACCCAGACTCTGTGACAGAGAAGGTGATCAATATCTCTTAAGGAAAGCTTTGGATGTGAAAGAAAGGTGTATACAGGGGAGAGCTGGCCTACATGATAGGCATTCCGTGAGTGAGTCAAATATGGCTGCCAGAATCAGGAAATTTTGGGTGCCTGGGGCTTAATGGACTATTTGGATGCCAAATAGGCTCTAATGCAAAATATTGGCTATTGGGCGCCAAAGAAAAAAGTTGGGCGCCGGATAATTAGCAGACGCCGGGCCCAATCAATGAGTAACAGTGTTTCGATAAATATAATTTTGTAATTTTGTTTTGAGAATTATCATATCGTAAATTATCGTTTTAGGTTAGGTACCATCAGGGGGGACTTAGGGTTAGGCACCACCAGGGGGGTGGTTAGGGTTAGGCACCACCAGGGGTGGTCTTTGGGTTAGGCACGACCAAGGGGGTCTTTGGTTTAGGCACCACCAGGGGTGGTCTTTGGGTTAGTTGGCTGATGGTGTAATGGTTAAGGGCTCTGCCTCTGACACAGGAGACCAGGGTTCAAATCTCGGCTCTGCCTGTTCAGTAAGCCAGCACTAATTCAGTAGGAGACCTTTGGCAAGTCTCCCTTACACTGCTACTGCCAATAGAGCGCGCCCTAATGGCTGCTGCTCTGCTCTGGCGCTTTGAGTCCGCAAGGAGAAAAGCGCAATATAAATGTTATTTGTCTTGTCTTGTTAGGCACCACCAGTGGGGTAATAGGGTTAGGCACCACCAGTGGGGTAATAGGGTTAGGCACCACCAGGGGGGTCTTAGGGTTAGGCACCACCAGTGGGGTAATAGGGTTAGGCACCACCAGTGGGGTAATAGGGTTAGGCACCACCAGTGGCGGTTTTAAGGTAGCCATACACTGGTCGATTTGCCATTAGATCGACCAACTGACAGATCCCTATCTGATCGAATCTGATCAGAGAGGGATCGTATGGCTACCTTTACTGCAAACAGATTGTGAATCAGTTTCAGGCTGAAACCGATCACAATCTGTTGAGCTGCTCCTGCCGCCTTCCCCCCCCCCCTGTATACATTACCTGAAGCTGGTTCCGGGTCCTCTTCTCCGTGCTGCACGCATCCCTGCATCCTGCACCGCATCCCAGCGTACACTGTGTCACTCCGTACCCAGGAAGTTCAAATAGAGCGCCCTCTATTTGAACTTCCTGGTCACTGGAGTGACACAGGAAGTTAATGTACGCTGGGATGGAAGCAGGAACAGAGCGGTGCAGCGCTGAGAAAATGCCCGGGAGCCAGCGTCAGGTAATGTATACCTGCATCGGATCGGCCGCCGCTAGCGACGCGCTCCCTACCCGCGGGCGATCGACTGTAATTTCCTGCATGGCGAGATCGACAGACCGATCCGATTTCGGGAGGAAATCGGATCGGTGGGTGCGTTTAGCGCAAACGATTGGCAGCAGATTCGATCCCAGTGATCGAATCTGCTGTCGAAACGGCGGCAAATCGGGCCAGTGTATGGCCACCAGCTTTAGGGTTGGGCAGCACCAGGGGCGGTCTTAGGCTTAGGCACCACCAGGAGTGGTCTTTCGGGTTAGGCACACCAAGGGGGTCTTTGGGTTAGGCACCACCAGGGGTGGTCTTTGGGTTAGGCACCACCAGGGGGTCTTAAGGTTAATTTTCAATGCCAATCCAGACTCGACCAATCCAAGCCAGGGAATACTCCAAAATATTTTTGTTTATTTACAGCGGTTATACAGCACAAACAGATCAGTGCTGTATTCCCTGGCTTCGATTGGTCGAGTCTGGATTGGCATTGCAAATTGGACTTTACACTGGAGGTTTGATGGACCCTCTTTCCAATCTTTGACTTCCAACAGAAGTGTGTGTTACTGAGGCCCGCAGGTTATGTGCTTTATTGGTGTAGGGTCTTAAGGTTAGGCACCACCAGGGGAAGTCTTTGGGTTAGGCACCACCAGGGGCGGTCTTTGGGTTAGGCACCACCAGAGGCGGTCTTTGGGTTAGGCACCACCAGGGGCGGTCTTTGGGTTAGGCACCACCAGGGGCGGTCTTTGGGTTAGGCACCACCAGGGGCGGTCTTTGGGTTAGAAACCACCAGGGGCGGTCTTTGGGTTAGGCACCACCAGGGGCGGTCTTTGGGTTAGGCACCACCAGGGGCGGTCTTTGGGTTAGGCACCACCAGGGGCGGTCTTTGGGTTAGGCACCACCAGGGGCGGTCTTTGGGTTAGGCACCACCAGAGGCGGTCTTTGGGTTAGGCACCACCAGGGGCGGTCTTTGGGTTAGGCACCACCAGGGGCGGTCTTTGGGTTAGGCACCACCAGGGGCGGTCTTTGGGTTAGGCACCACCAGGGGCGGTCTTTGGGTTAGGTACCACCAGAGGCGGTCTTTGGGTTAGGCACCATCAGGGGGGTTTTAGGGTTAGGCATCGGAGGGGGGAGGGGGACGGTTCTGTGTGAGAATAGGGCTAGATTTAGTTGTAGTAAAATATCTATAAGGCAATATATGTAGTAATATAATATATACCAATGTTTTACTATGCTTATTACGACTGTTTTCATTTTCTTTGTTATTGACAATATTTTGCGATTTTATTTTAACATATGTATTATACTATCTCAGATAAAGCTGAAGAAACAATAAAAATATTGTTATAGACAATATCTTAAAATTTCGCCTAAACCCTGCTCCCTTTTTTCCTGGCGCCCTTATTTGATGTACTGTACATTTGGCAGCCTGCTCTAGGTTGCCCGATAAAGAGAGGGTTGTCATAATTTCCCATCAGGCTGTGCAGCTTTCCTATAGCTTACAATGAGTTTACCGCATCTAAGAAAGGTTACATCTAATCCTCTCTGTGACTCCAGCCTAATGATCCCACGTGGAGGCATGTGCTTGCCGCCTCAGGCTTTGGCCTGCAATTAGGCACACCGAGGCAACTAGCTGCGAGAGAAACTTAGTTGTAGTCTTTTAATCTCCTCCCAGCAACGTGAACCCCCTTTTGCGCTAAAGCCGCTCTATCAGGCTCTTCCCGGGGAGGTCTAATCTATGCTGTTCGCTGTGATCTGACTTTGTTCTCCCTTAACTACCAGAATCCATCCAGCGCTTTCCTCCAACGCTCTCTGTGCTCTGCTCTGGCTTCCTCTAGTTCTGACAGTGATTAGCACCACTCTCCGTGTTTCGCCGTGGCTTCGTCAGGCTCTGACGGTGATTAGCACCATTCTCCGAGTTTCGCCGTGGCTTCAGCTAGCTCTGACAGTGATTATCACCGCATTAATGGACTCATTTACCGGCCGGGGAAGCTGGGGTAGAACGCCCATGATAGGCTTTGTTTGAGCCTCTCTGCCGTGTAATTTACAGCGGCCTTTTTAGTGGGAAGACTATAGAAGATGCACCGTGGCAAAGTTTACCCTTCCCTGCTCTCCATCTCCAGTAATTGCTGCAGCTTTTCCTTTGCTCAAGCCTAGTTAACGGCCAACATCGTCCGAAATCCATTTCTCGCTGGGTAATTGAAGCCTGAGCTGTATTCTTTTATATCTCAGTGTGTCAGGATATGAGCACCAGGACTCTCTGCTCTACCCCACACCCGCCATCTCTGCCCAGCAGTGCCATGCTTGTCTGCCGGGGGAAACCGCAAGCAAATGCAGCAGCAGAGAAGCCAATCATGTTGGTTTATACAATTTATAAGTATTACCTCTGTAAAAGCAGGTAGGATTAGATTGTGAGCTCCTCTGAGGACAGTCAGTGACATGACTATGTACTCTGTAATGTGCTGCAGGAGATGCCAGTGCTATATAAATACATAATAATATGGTAGGACATTAGACTATGACTATGGTAGGATTAGAATGTGAGCTCCTCTGAGGACAGTCAGTGACATGACTATGTACTCTGTAAAGTGCTGCAGCCAGGAGATGTCAGTGCTATATAAATACATAATAATATGGTAGGACATTACACTATGACTATGGTAGGAGTAGATTGTGAGTTCCTCTGAGGACAGTCAGTGACATGACTATGTACTCTGTAATGTGCTGCAGGAGATGTCAGTGCTATATAAATACATAATAATAATATGGTAGGACATTAGACTATGACTATGGTAGGATTAGATAGTGAGCTCCTCTGAGGACAGTCAGTGACATGACTATGTACTCTGTAATGTGCTGCAGGAGATGTCACTGCTATGTACTCTGTAATGTGCTGCAGATGGTGTCAGTGCTATATAAGTACATAATAATAATATGGTAGGGCATTAGACTATGACTATGGTAGGATTAGAGTGTGAGCTCCTCTGAGGACAGTCAGTGACATAACTATGTACTCTGTACAGCGCTGCAGAAGATGTCAGTGTTATATAAATACATAATAATAATATGGTAGGACATTAGACTATGACTATGGTAGGATTAGAGTGTGAGCTCCTCTGAGGACAGTCAGTGACATGACTATGTACTCTGTAATGTGCTGCAGAAGATGTCAGTGCTATATAAATACATAATAATAATATGGTAGGACATTAGACTATGACTATGGTAGGCTTAGATTGTGAGCTCCTCTGAGGACAGTCAGTGACATGACAATGTACTCTGTAATGTGCTGCAGAAGATGTCAGTGCTATATAAATACATAATAAGAATATGGTAGGACATTACACTATGACTATGGTAGGATTAGATTGTGAGCTCCTCTGAGGACAGTCAGTGACATGACTATGTACTCTGTAATGTGCTGCAGAAGATGTCAGTGCTATATAAATACATAATAATAATATGGTAGGACATTAGACTATGACTATGGTAGGATTAGAGTGTGAGCTCCTCTGAGGACAGTCAGTGACATGACTATGTACTCTGTAATGTGCTGCAGAAGATGTCAGTGCTATATAAATACATAATAATAATATGGTAGGACATTAGACTATGACTATGGTAGGATTAGAGTGTGAGCTCCTCTGAGGGCAGTCAGTGACATGACTATGTACTCTGTAATGTGCTGCAGAAGATGTCAGTGCTATATAAATACATAATAATAATATGGTAGGGCATTAGACTATGACTATGGTAGGATTAGAGTGTGAGCTCCTCTGAGGGCAGTCAGTGACATGACTATGTACTCTGTAATGTGCTGCAGAAGATGTCAGTGCTATATAAATACATAATAATAATATGGTAGGGCATTAGACTATGACTATGGTAGGATTAGAGGGTGAGCTCCTCTGAGGACAGTCAGTGACATGACTATGTACTCTGTAATGTGCTGCAGAAGATGTCAGTGCTATATAAATACATAATAATAATATGGTAGGACATTAGACTATGACTATGATAGGATTAGAGTGTGAGCTCCTCTGAGGGCAGTCAGTGACATGACTATGTACTCTGTAATGTGCTGCAGAAGATGTCAGTGCTATATAAATACATAATAACAATATGGTAGGACATTATACTATGACTATGGTAGGATTAGAGTGTGAGCTCCTCTGAGGACAGTCAGTGACATGACTATGTACTCTGTACAGTGCTGCAGGAGATGTCAGTGCTATATAAATACATAATAATAATATGGTAGGGCATTAGACTATGACTATGGTAGGATTAGAGTGTGAGCCCCTCTGAGGACAGTCAGTGACATGACTATGTACTCTGTACAGTGCTGCAGAAGATGTCAGTGCTATATAAATACATAATAATAATATGGTAGGACATTAGACTATGACTATGATAGGATTAGAGTGTGAGCTCCTCTGAGGGCAGTCAGTGACATGACTATGTACTCTGTAATGTGCTGCAGAAGATGTCAGTGCTATATAAATACATAATAACAATATGGTAGGACATTATACTATGACTATGGTAGGATTAGAGTGTGAGCTCCTCTGAGGACAGTCAGTGACATGACTATGTACTCTGTACAGTGCTGCAGGAGATGTCAGTGCTATATAAATACATAATAATAATATGGTAGGGCATTAGACTATGACTATGGTAGGATTAGAGTGTGAGCCCCTCTGAGGACAGTCAGTGACATGACTATGTACTCTGTACAGTGCTGCAGAAGATGTCAGTGCTATATAAATACATAATAATAATATGGTAGGACATTAGACTATGACTATGATAGGATTAGAGTGTGAGCTCCTCTGAGGGCAGTCAGTGACATGACTATGTACTCTGTAATGTGCTGCAGAAGATGTCAGTGCTATATAAATACATAATAACAATATGGTAGGACATTATACTATGACTATGGTAGGATTAGAGTGTGAGCCCCTCTGAGGACAGTCAGTGACATGACTATGTACTCTGTACAGTGCTGCAGAAGATGTCAGTGCTATATAAATACATAATAATAATATGGTAGGACATTAGACTATGACTATGATAGGATTAGAGTGTGAGCTCCTCTGAGGACACTCAGTGACATGACTATGTACTCTGTACAGTGCTGCAGGAGATGTCAGTGCTATATAAATACATAATAATAATATGGTAGGACATTAGAGTGTGACTATGGTAGGGATTAGAGTGTGAGCTCCTCTGGGGACAGTCAGTGACATGACTATGTACTCTGTAATGTGCTGCAGGAGATGTCAGTGCTATATAAATACATAATAATAATATGGTAGGACATTAGAGTGTGACTATGGTAGGGATTAGAGTGTGAGCTCCTCTGGGGACAGTCAGTGACATGACTATGTACTCTGTAATGTGCTGCAGGAGATGTCAGTGCTATATAAATACATAATAATAATATGGTAGGACATTAGAGTGTGACTATGGTAGGGATTAGAGTGTGAGCTCCTCTGGGGACAGTCAGTGACATGACTATGTACTCTGTAATGTGCTGCAGGAGATGTCAGTGCTATATAAATACATAATAATAATATGGTAGGACATTAGAGTGTGACTATGGTAGGGATTAGAGTGTGAGCTCCTCTGGGGACAGTCAGTGACATGACTATGTACTCTGTAATGTGCTGCAGAAGATGTCAGTGCTATATAAATACATAATAATAATATGGTAAGACATTACACTATGACTATGGTAGGGATTAGAGTGTGAGCTCCTCTGGGGACAGTCAGTGACATGACTATGTACTCTGTAATGTGCTGCAGAAGATGTCAGTGCTATATAAATACATAATAGTAATATGGGAGGACATTAGACTATGACTATGGTAGGGATTAGAGTGTGAGCTCCTCTGGGGACAGTCAGTGACATGACTATGTACTCTGTAATGTGCTGCAGAAGATGTCAGTGCTATATAAATACATAATAGTAATATGGGAGGACATTAGACTATGACTATGGTAGGATTAGAGTGTGAGCTCCTCTGGGGACAGTCAGTGACATGACTATGTACTCTGTAATGTGCTGCAGGAGATGTCAGTGCTATATAAATACATAATAATAATATGGTAGGACATTAGACTATGACTATGGTAGGATTAGATTGTGAGCTCTGAGGACAGTCAGTGACATGACTATGTACTCTGTACAGTGCTGCAGAAGATGTCAGTGCTATAAATATATAATAATAATAATAATATGGTAGGACATTATTTGCACTCCTAGATAAAACCTCTCAAGCCATCATTGCCAATCTCAGGTCTTTATATTGAGACATGCTATAGCAACTTTTTTCCCTCTACATCTCCATGGGGAATACATCCGGCTCATTCTATTTGTGAATACCCTTCGATACTCCGGAACGCACAGAGAACACAACAAAATCATAAAGTCCTTTCAACAAGTCATCCATCTCTGCTCCACACTTCTCCATGCGGCGAAGTCTCCAGGATTAATGTGACGCGTCTGGCCGCTATTGATGGGGGTGCGGAGGAGACCTAGATCCCAAACAACACAAATTCTTCAAACTCAAATGCCTAACAAGATTCAATGTTGAAGTTGCAGAAGAAACAAGGAGGACAATGTAACGACTGTGTGCCAGATCTGTCAGTCTACCCTCCGCCAGCGTCCAGACAAAACCGTGCAAGGCCGCAGGTTCCTGAGGAGCCGGAAGTTGGGTTGTGTACTGAGGATTAAACAAAAATGGGGC